>NC_034177.2:64824313-64989313 GCF_002021735.2 Oncorhynchus kisutch | reverse complement strand
AGCAGAGCATAGTAGCAGAGCCTACTGTTGTAGCAGAGCCTACTGTCGTAGCAGATCCTAGTAGCAGAGCAGAGTAGCAGAGCCTACTGTAGTAGCAAATCCTAGTAGCAGAGCCTACTGTAGTAACATATCCTAGTAGCAGAGCATAGTATCAGAGCCTAGCATCAGAGCCAGTTGAGTATTTTAGTTAAAATGGCACCGAAGCAGAAGGGAGATGCTTTACGTGTTCGTTTATCTGCGTTGTTTGTAACTTTTTTTGTTTTACTATTTTTGTACATAATGTTGCTGCTACCGTCTCTTATGACCGAAAATAACTTCTAGACATCAGGACTGCGATTACTCACCACGGACTAGCAGAATCCTTTTTCTTCTTTCACGACTCTGATGAGCCCAAGGCAGAGGATATACGGCTCCCTCGGGAATAAGCCCCGACCCCAGTGTTCTGCGTGAAGAGGAGGCGGAGAAAGAGAGGCCGGAGGGCGGGCTGCCTTCTGAGGAGTAGGAGGCGATCGAATAAATCCCCACTCTCCTCAATTCTGCTCGCAAACATGCAATCTTTGGACAATAAAATGGATGAGTTATTGGGAAGAATAAACTACCAACGGGACATTAAAAACTGTAACATCTTATGCGTCATGGAGGCGTGGCTGAACGACGACAATATCAACTGGCTGGTTATACGATGTACCGGCAGGATAGAGCAGCGGCGTCTGGTAAGGCAAGGGGCGGCGGTCTATGTATTTTTGTAAACAACAGCTGGTGCACGATATCTAAGGAAGTCTCAAGCCATTGCGCGCCTGAGGTCGAGTTTCTCATGATAAGCTGCAGACCACATTACCTACCGAGAGAGTTTTCATCTGTATTCTTCATAGTTCTTTACATACCACCACAGTCAGAGGCCGGCACCAAGACAGCATTGAATGAGCTGTATTCCGCCATAAGCAAACAAGAAAACACTCACCCAGAGGCGGCGTTCCTAGTAGCCGGGGACTTTAATGCAGGGAAACTTAAATCATTTTACCTCATTACTATCAACATGTTAAATGTGCAACCAGAGGGAAAATACCACCTATACTCCACACACAGAGATGCATACAAAGCTCTCCCTCGCCCTCCATTTGGAAAATCTGACCATAATTCGATCCTCCTGATACCTGCTTACAAGCTCAAATTAAAGCAGGTAGCACCAGTGACTAGATCAATAAAAGAAGTGGTCAGATGAAGAAGATGCTAAGCTACAGGACTGTTTTGCTAGCACAGACTGGAATAGGTTCCAGGATTCCTCCAATGGCATTGAGGAGTACACCACATCTGTCATTGACTTCATCAATAAATGCATCAATGACGTTGTCCCCACAGTACATACCCCAACCAGAAACCATGGATTACAGGCAGCATCCGCACTGAGCTAAAGGTTACGAGCTGCTGCTTTCAAGGATTGGGACTCCAACCCGAAAGCTTATAAGAAATCCCGCCTATGACCTCCGAAGAACCATCAAATATGCAAAGCATCAATACAGGACTAAGATTGAGTCGTACTACACCGGCTCTGATGCTCGTCGAATGTGGCAGGGCCTGCAAACCACTACAGACTACAAAGGGAAGCACAGCCGAGAGCTGCCCAGTGACACGAGCCTACCGGACGAGCTAAACTACTTCTATGCTCGCTTCGAGGCAAGTAACACTGAAACACGCATGCGAGCACCAGCCAAAGAACACTAAGGTAACCTGCCTAAATAATTACTGACCCGTAGCACTCACGTCTGTAGCCATGAGTGCTTTGAAAGGCTGGTCATGGCTCACATCAACACAGTCATCCCAGAAACCCTAGGCCCACTCCAATTTGCATACCACCCCAACAGATCCACAGATGATACTGTCTCTATTGCACTCCACACTTCCCTTTTCCACCTGGACAAAAGGAACACCTATGTGAAAATGCTATTCATTGACTACAGCTCAGCGTTCAACACCATAGTGCCCTCAAAGCTCATCAATAAGCTAAGGACCCTGGGACTAAACACCTCCCTCTGGACTTCCTAACGGTCCGTCCCCAGGTGATAAGGGTAGGTAACAACACATCCGCTATGCTGATCCTCAACAACTGGATCCTGGACTTCCTGAAGGGCCGCCCCAGGTGGGAGGGGTAGGTAACAACACATCCGCTATGCTGATCCTCAACAACTGGATCCTGGACTTCCTGAAGGGCCGCCCCAGGTGGTAAGGGTAGGTAACAACACATCCGCTACGCAGATCCTCAACACAGGGGCCCCTCAGGGGTGCGTGCTCAGTCCCCTCCTGTACTCCCTGTTCACTCATGACTGCACAGCCAGGCACGACTCCAACACCATCATTACATTTGCCGATGACAGTGGTAGGCCTGATCACCAACAACAATGAAACAGCCTATAGGGAGGAGGTCAGAGACCTGGCCGTGTGGTGCCAGGACTACAACCTCTCCCTCAACGTGACAAAGGAGATGATTGTGGACTACAGGAAAAAGAGAGCAGAGCACGCCCACATTCTCATCAACGGGGCTGTAGTGGAGTAGGTTGAGAGCTTCAAGTTCCTTGGTGTCCACATCACCAACAAACTAACATGGTCCAAGCACACCATGACAGTCGTGAAGCGGGCACGACAAAACCTATTCCACCTCAGGAGACTGAAAAAGATTTGGCATGGGTCCTCAGAAGGTTCTACAGCTGCACCATCGAGAGCATCCTGGTTGCATCACTGCCTGGTATGGCAACTGCTCGGCCTCCGACTGCAAGGCACTACAGAGGGTAATGCGAATGGCCCAGTACATCACTGGGGCCAAGCTTCCTGCCATCCAGGACCTCTATACCAGGCGGTGTCAGAGGAAGGCCCTGAAAATTGTCAAAGACTCCAGCCACCCTAGTCATAGACTGTTTTCTCTGCTGCCGCATGCCAGCAATACCGGAGCGCCAAGTCTAGGTACAACAGGCTACTAAACAGCTTCTACCCCCAAGCCATAAGAATCTGTCACGCCCTGGTCTTAGTATTTTGTGTTTTCTTTATTATTTAGGTCAGGCCAGGGTGTGACATGGGTTAATTATGTGGTGTGTTTTGTCTTGTTTTTTTTGTAGGTATTGGGATTGTGGTATAGTGGAGTTACCTAGAAAGGTCTATGGTTGCCTGAAGTGGTTCTCAATCAGAGGCAGGTGTTAATCGTTGTCTCTGATTGGGAACCATATTTAGGCAGCCATATTCTTTGAGTGTTTCGTGGGTGATTGTTCCTGTCTTTGTGTTTGCTGCACCAGATAGGGCTGTTTTTGGTTTTTCACGGTTCTTGTTTTGTAGATTGTTCTATTTTCATCTTTATTAAAGATGTACAAAAATAACCACGCTGCATTTTGGTCCGCCTCTCCTTCACCGGAAGAAAACCTCAGAATCCTGAACATCTAGTCAAGTGGCTACCCGGACTATTCACATTTGCCCTCCCATCCACACCACTGACACTCTCTGTTGTCATCTATGCATAGTCACTTTAATTAACTCTACCTACATATACATACTACCTCAACTAACCGGTGCCCCCGCACATCGACTCGGTACCAGCACCCCCCTGTATATATTGTTATTTTTTACTGCTGCTCTTTAATTACTTGTTACTTTTATCTCTTATTCTTATCCATATTTTTTTTAAACTGCACTGTCGGTTATGTGCTCGTAAGTAAGCATTTCACTGTAAGGTCTACAACTGTTGTATTCGGCGCATGTGACTAGTAACATTTGATTAGATTTTTGAAAACCACTGCATGCTGGTGCAGACAGGGCTGGCAAAACCACTGCATGCCGCCTGATCAGGAAGACAGGGCTGACCGTCCTCATTATCCACCGTGCTACCTAATCACATACCACAGCGACTGTACCCACACACAGCAACACACAGGCAGATATACACACAGACACATACATAGACAGATACACAGACAAAGACAACAACAGCAATACTTGGAGAGAGAGTGAGAAAGAGAGTGCGCGTGTATGCACCAGAGGAGGCTGGAGGGAGCAGCTACAGGAGGACGGGCTCATTGTAATGGCTGGAATGGAATCAATGCAACGGTACCAAACACATCAAACATATGGAAACAATGTTTGGTAACCCTAAAACTTGTCCATGAGTTTAAAATAGCCTTTGTCCTCATGGGGATGTGGGAAATTTCCCTACGAGGGATACTTTTTTTCCTATCCTTGTGGGGACTTCAGGTCCCCATGAGGACAGAAGAACAAGACCACACACACTAGAGGTTGACCGATTATGATTTTTTTCAACACCGATACCGATTATTGGAGGGCCAAAAAGGCCGATGCCGATTAATCGGCCGATTTGTGTTTATTTATTTGTAATAATGACAATTACAACAATACTGAATGAACACTTATTTTAACTTAATACAATACATCAATAAAATCAATTTAGCCTCAAGTAAATAATGTTTTGGTTTAATTTGGTTGAAATAATGCAAAAACAAAGTGTTGGAGAAGAAAGTAAAAGTGCAATATGTGCTATGTAAGAAAGCTAACGTTTAAGTTCCTTGCTCAGAACATGAGAACATATGAAAGCTGGTGGTTTCTTTTAACATGAGTCTTCAATATACTGCTTCTGCCTACCACCGCTCAGTCAGATACTTAGATACTTGTATGCTTGCATGCTCAGTCAGATTATATGCAACGCAGGACACGCTAGATAATATCTAGTAATATCATCAACCATTGGTAGTTAACTAGTGATTATGATTTATTGTTTTTTATAAGATAAGTTTAATGCTAGCTAGCAACTTACCTTGCCTTATAGCATTCGCGTAACAGGCAGGCTCCTTGTGGAGTGCAACGAGAGAGAGGCAGGTCGTTATTGCGTTGGACTAGTTAACTGTAAGGTTGCAAGATTGGATCCCCCGAGCTGACAAGGTGCAAATCTGTCGTTCTGCCCCTGAACAAGGCAATTAACCCACCGTTCCTAGGCCGTCATTGAAAATAAGACTGTGTTTCTTAACTGACTTGCCTAGTTAAATAAAGGTAGAAAAATAAATAAATAAAATTGGCAAATCGGCGCCGAAAATAACCGATTTCCGATTGTTCTGAAAACTTGAAATCGGCCCTAATTAGTCAGCCATTCCGATTAATCGGTCGACCTCTAACACACACACACACACACACGCACATGCTCGCACAATGCAGTGATTTCTGCACTATATACAAGGCTGTACCTTTTGTGATACGCTGTACTGTGGTTAGGGCAGGAGCTCAGCCAATCACCTCAAGTCAGCTTGTGGACCGGTACATGCTGTACGTCACAGGAGGTTGGTGGCTCCTTCATTGGGGAGGACAGGCTCATGGGAACGACTGGAGCAGAACCAGTGGAATGGTATCAAATACATCAAACACATGGTTTCCAAGTGCTTGATGCCATTCCATTTGCTCCGTCCCAGATATTACTACGAGCCGTCCTCCTCTCAGCAGCCTCGTGCTGTACGTATGTAAAGGGCAGTATTAAATGTGTTTGTACGCGTGTATGTGCATGGCTATACCGTGAGTGTACGGAGCTGCTTTTGAGCAGCTGCTGCCTCAGGAGGTGCTGACACAAAGGAAATTATGAAGCTCAGTGGTGATGGCTAAAAATGGGCCAGGAGTAAGGATGGTGCTGGGCTGAGCAGGGAGACCAGCATATGGTCACAGTGTCACAGTGACATGGACGTCACATGCCCCGGGGCTGGCCTGATGGCCGCAAGGCTCACTCGGCTCACTAGCACTTCTTAACAGACCTGGGCAAGGATAAACTGGAGGGAAGACAGGCAGCAGAGAGACACTGAACTACAGTGAGACAACGTGAGACACTGAACTAGTGTGAGACAATGTGAGACACTGAACTATAGTGAGACAACGTGAGACAATGAACTAGAGTGAGACAAATTGAGACAGAGACACTGAACTAGAGTGAGACAACGTGAGTCAATGAGAGACACTGAACTAGAGTGAGACAACGTGAGAGAATGAGAGACACTGAACTAGAGTGAGACAGCGTGAGACAATGAGAGACACTGAACTAGTGAGACAACATGAGAATGAGAGACACTGAACTAGAGTGAGACAGCGTGAGACAATGAGAGACACTGAACTAGTGAGACAATGTGAGAATGAGAGACACTGAACTAGAGTGAGACAACGTGAGACACTGAATTAGAGTGAGACAACGTGAGAGAATGAGAGACCCTGAACTAGAGTGAGACAACGTGAGAGAATGAGAGACACTGAACTAGAGTGAGACAACGTGAGAGAATGAGAGACACTGAACTAGAGTGAGACAACGTGAGACAATGAACTAGAGTGAGACAATGTGAGACAATGAGAGACACTGAACTAGAGTGAGACAGCGTGAGACAATGCGAGACACACAACTAGAGTGAGACAATGTGAGAGAATGAAAGACACTGAACTAGAGTGAGACGTGAGAGAATGAGAGACACTGAACTAGAGTGAGACAACATGAGAGAAGGAGAGACACTGAACTAGAATGAGACAGCGTGAGACAATGAGAGACACACAACTAGAGTGAGACAACGTGAGAGAATGAGAGACACTGAACTAGAGTGAGACAACGTGAGACAATGAGAGACACTGAACTAGTGGGAGACAATGTGAGACAATGAGAGACACTGAACTAGAGTGAGACAACGTGAGAGAATGAGAGACACTGAACTAGAGTGAGACAGCATGAGACAATGAGAGACACTGAACTAGAGTGAGACAGTGTGAGACAATGAGAGACACTGAACTAGAGTGAGACAACATGAGACAATGAGAGACACTGAACTAGAGTGAGTCAACGTGAGACAATGAGAGACACTGAACTAGAGTGAGACAACGTGAGACAATGAGAGACACTGAACTAGAGTGAGACAACGTGAGACACTGAACTAGAGTGAGACAACGTGAGAGAATGAGAGACCCTGAACTACAGTGAGACAAAGTGAGACAATGAGAGGCACTGCGATAGAGTGAGACAACGTGATGATATGAGACATGGATAAATACTGAGCTAATGTGAGTCACAGAGATACTGAACATGCGACTGAGATACTGAACCAAATTTGGTAAATGTACAACTATGGCTGTATAGACTGGACAAACATTAGTAGGCAGTTATGCTGACCCTTGGTCACATTTAGCTAGGACACTGTGAAACACTATGAGACAAGGAGAGACTGATAGCTTTGTTTCAGCGTATTTTAGTCTAAGACAATGCATGACGTACAAACTGCACTCAGTGATTTCATTTCTGGATGAACAGCAAAACACTGATGGAACATTCCTGTGCTGCTCTGCATGCTTTGGTTTGGGTTGACATAATTGGGTTGTGCCGTCACAAGACATACGGTTAAAGAGTTAATGGTTTAATGCTTGTGAATGCGTGGCTGCAGATGTCACATGTTTAGGGCAAGGGAGGTCGGACGGAGGATTGCAGCTCCGAAAATGATTGACAAAACATTTTCAACCCTCAGAAAGCAAAACCAAAGAAATGTTTCAGAGCCCAAATAAAACATTTTAGTGTAACATATTAGGACGACTAACATTTTGGAGCACAGAAATCCCATGTTGTGAGCAGTATCATAACTCATCTTAACTAATCCAAAGATATATTTCACACGCCTCAACCTCAATATTTCAACTAAAGATAGGCCTACAGTATTTCAACTAAAGATAGACCTACAGTATTTCAACTAATCTGACATCTCGCAGCTGAAACATAAAACATTTATAATCCACCTTCAAAAGAGGAGTAGAGAATACTCCATCTTTCCTTTGAGCCGTTAGTGAGCCGGGATAATTGAGGTCAAAGATTGCTCATTTTTCACAGCCGGGTCTCGATTCTCTTTATCAGCATTAAACCGGGGGGGGGGGGGGGGGGGGTCGAATAGATGGTTCATTAGGTGAATACCTTTGAATGTCCTTTAGGGCGAGGCTTGGGCACCGGCCCAGAACATTTGAAAATCGCCTCAGCCCAGAAGATTTGAAAATCACCTCAGAAAGAAAGAGGTTAGATTCCATTATAAAAGGTATCTCATACTACACCTTGAACTTGGAGCTGCTGACAGAGGGAAAACACATCAATCGTTTAGGTTACCCAAGCAAACAACAATCCCAGAAAGTGTTGAAGCGTTAACTTTGCACTGAGAAGTGGAAGAAAAATAGCCTGTGGTCAGAGAGACTGACATAGCAGACCTGCCCTCTTGAAGGTTTGAAGCATTCAGTTGTACAGGACGCTAAAAGCTTTCACTGCAGCGCTGTACTTTGTTAGCTTTTAAAATTAATTACAGTGGGGTAATTAACATTGCAGTATCTAAACAGGTGGTCCAATACAACGTATGTGCTGTGATTTGAGAGAAAGGGTAGACGCGAGCCCTAATTTGGCTAAAGCAGACCCAGAGGGCACACAAGAGCACTCACACACACACATTATAATATGATTTACAGATTAAGATGTCAACCTTAAATCTCTAGGACAGTGGTATTCGAAGTCGTGGGGGAGGGGCTACTGAGGATTTCAACTGAATATATATATATATATATATTGTTGAAGTCGGACGTTTACATACACCTTAGCCAAATACATTTAAACTCAGTTTTTTCCACAATTCCTGACATTTTTCCTAGTAAAAATGCACTGTCTTAGGTCAGTTAGGATCACCACTTTATTTTAAGAATGCGAAAAGTCAGAATAATAGTAGAGAGAATGATTTATTTCAGCTTTTATTTATTTCATCACATTCCCAGCTGGTCTGAAGTTTACATGCTACCAAATACTAATTGAGTGTTACCTTTAAATTGTTTAACTTGGGTCAAACGTTTCAGGTAGCCTTCCACCAGCTTCCCACAATAAGTTGGGTGCATTTTGGCCCATTCATCCTGACAGAGCTGGTGTAACTGAGTCAGGTTTGTAGGCCTCCTTGCTTGCACATGCTTTTTCAGTTCTGCCCACAAATTTTCTAGGGGATTGAGGTCGGGGCTTTGTGATGGCCACTCCAAAACCGTGACTTTATTGTCCTTAAGCCATTTTGCCACAACTTTGGAAGCCTGCATGGGGTCATTGTCCATTTGGAAGACCCATTTGCGACCAAGCTTTAACTTCCTGACTGATGTCTTGAGATGTTGCTTAAATATATCCACATAATTTTCCTCCCCCATGATGCCATCTATTTTGTAAAGTGCACCAGCCCCTCCTGCAGCAAATCACCCCCACAACATGATGCTGCCACCCCCGTTCTTCACAGTTGGGATGGTGTGCTTCGGGCTTGCAAGTCTCCCCCTTTTGCCTCCAAACATAACGATGGTCATTATGGCCAAACAGTTCTATTTTTGTTTCATCAGACCAGAGGACATTTCTCTAAAAAGTACGATTTTTGTCCCCATGTGCAGTTGCAACCCGTAGTCTGGCTTTTTTATGGCGGTTTTGGGCCAGTGGCTTCTTCCTTGCAAAGTGGCCTTTCAGGTTATGTCGATATAGGACTCGTTTTACTGTGCATATAGATACCTTTGTACCCGTTTCCTCCAGCATCTTCACAAGATCCTTTGCTGTTGTTCTGGGATCGATTTGCACTTTTTGCACCAAAGTACGTTCATCTCTAGGAGACAGAACGCGTCTCCTTCCTGAGCGGTATGACGGTTGCGTGGTCCCATGGTGTTTATACTTGCATACTATTGTTTGTACAGATGAACATGGTACCTTCAGGCATTTGGAAATTGCTCCCAAGGATGAACCAGACCTGTGGATGTCTACAATTTTTTCTTTCTTTAGATTTTCCCATGATGTCAAGCAAAGAGGCACTGAGTTTGAAGGTAGGCCTTGAAATACATCCACAGGTACACCTCTAATTGACTCAAATGTTGTCAATTAGCCTATTTAAAGCCATGACATACTTTTCTGGAATTTTCCAAGCTGTTTAAAGGCACAGTTAACTTAGTGTATGTAAACTTCTGACCCACTGGAATTGTAATACAGTGAATTATAAGTGAAATAATCTGTCTGTAAACAATTGTTGGAATAATTACTTTTGTCAAGCACAAAGTAGATATCCTAACCAACCTGCCAAAACTATAGTTTGTTAACAAGAAATTTGTGGAGTGATTGAAAAACTAGTTTTAATGACTCCAAGTGTATGCAAACTTCCAACTTCAACAGTATATATATATTTATTTTATTGGTTTCCTTTTTGATGAATGAATTGAATGTTAGGTTGTTAAATGGGGTCCCAAGAAATTCTGTCAGAAAAAAATGGGGTCCCCACTGAAAAAATGTGAATACCACTGCCCTAAGATGTGACTTCCTTGAGAATAATGACTTGAATGGCTTCAATACATCTGAGGGGAAGCAGAAGCAGCAAGAGGATGATAAACGATGTGAGAGCAAAACCTATTGATAAAAATTAGGTCACTCGTTGCCTGGGCATTTCAGCTTTTTCATGTCTCAATCAATAGGTTTCATCCATTCTCTTCACATGCTTATATTCGTGCCAACCCCCCCCCCCCCCCACAGCCGTAATACTGTAACCCTGCCAATGACTTACTTACTCAGCGTTCTGTGGCGGAAAAGGGTTTCAATTACAGAGAGTGCTTTTAAAATGAGAAATGTGAATGCATTATAGAAGTAGACACTGATGTATTCACTCATAATGGTGCTATCGCAGGAAGCACAGCGAAATGATATGGAATAATAAAGAGCGTGGTTAATAGAGCCGTCGCGGTCGACTCTAAAGAATAGAGTGAATAAAAACCGTGATTGATTGTCTCGTGAGGTTGACTGTTTACTCTCTTGACTAAGCTAATAGCACGTTGACCCCGTGACCTTTGGCTGTTGTGGATACATCTCAGTCCAAGGTGCTAAGAGGGGGGCAATGGTGGGTTGGAGTGGGGGTTGGCGGGGTTAGGGAGAGAGCCTCTTAGCTCATTTCCTTTTGAATGTCAGCCCTCTTCAGTTGGCCTCAGACAGAAGAGAATCATCATATTAAAAGGATGAGGGAAAGCCTCTATCGCTTCACTTGACAGAGCGTCTATGACGGGCCGTTATTATACATAGTTAACATACATAGCTATCGTGCATTCTCATAGATCATAGGTGTCTGGCTAGACTGCAAACTCTCCTTCCAGACTCATATCAAACATCTCCAATCGAAAATCAAATCAAGAGTCGGCTTTCTATTCCGCAACAAAGCCTCCTTCACTCAAGCCGCCAAGCTTACCCTAGTAAAACTGACTATCCTACCGATCCTCGACTTCGGCGATGTCATCTACAAAATGGCTTCCAACACTCTACTCAGCAAACTGGATGCAGTCTATCACAGTGCCATCCGTTTTGTCACTAAAGCACCTTATACTACCCACCACTGCGACTTGTATGCTCTAGTCGGCTGGCCCTCGCTACATATTCGTCGCCAGACCCACTGGCTCCAGGTCATCTACAAGTCTATGCTAGGTAAAGCTCCGCCTTATCTCAGCTCACTGGTCACGATGGCAACACCCATCCGTAGCACGCGCTCCAGCAGGTGTATCTCACTGATCATCCCTAAAGCCAACACCTCATTTGGCCGCCTTTCGTTCCAGTACTCTGCTGCCTGTGACTGGAACGAATTGCAAAAATCGCTGAAGTTGGAGACTTTTATCTCCCTCACCAACTTCAAACATCAGCTATCTGAGCAGCTAACCGATCGCTGCAGCTGTACATAGTCTATTGGTAAATAGCCCACCCTTTTCACCTACCTCATCCCCATACTGTTTTTATTTATTTACTTTTCTGCTCTTCTGCACACCAATATCTCTACCTGTACATGACCATCTGATCTTTTATCACTCCAGTGTTAATCTGCAAAATTGTAATTATTTGCCTACCTCCTCATGCCTTTTGCACACATTGTATATAGACCCCCCCTTCGTTTTCTACTGTGTTATTGACTTGTTAATTGTTTACTCCATGTGTAACTCTTTGTTGTATGCTCACACTGCTATGCTTTATCTTGGCCAGGTCGCAGTTGCAAATGAGAACTTGTTCTCAACTAGCCTACCTGGTTAAATAAAGGTGAAATAAAAAATAAAAAATAAAATAAAAAAACATACATAGGGCTCTATTTTCGGGCTGGAAAATGTGACTTTGTTAAGGCGGCGCTAGTGTCAAACGCGCGGTCTTACGCAATATTGTCTTGTAAAAGCAAGCGCTTTGTAATTGACCTGCCATACATCAGCTCGCTTGAGGTGAGGTGGGAGGGGTGGAAATATTTGAGGTGTGTCCTTAAAAAGGTGTACCAACGTGCCAATGACAGGCAGCGCTACTGGTGATATTTAAGACTCACCAAAAGCGGATCTTAGCGGCAACGCAATCGGTCACGGAATCGATTTAGCCAGCAGAGCAACCTAATCAGTAACATATGACCAATGTTTCATTCAAATATCACGAGCAGCAAAACAGTCAACTGACATTCCAGTTTTTTATTTTTATTGGACAATATTTTTGTCCATGCAGCTTCTGTGAAAGGTTTGGACTAATTAGATCCATGTGGAAGTCTGTTTAGGAACATACAGTTATTACAAGACTGTTTATTGGTTCTCCTTGATCCATTATTTTGTTGATAGATTACACCTTCCACTTTCATCAGTTGGACCTAACTGTCAAATTGCGGGAATTCCGATCTCTGTCCTTGGTGCTGAATCCGCTTGTAGCCTAGCTCTTTCGTTTGTTTACCTTTTACGTGGCAAAGTCACTAATAGGCCATATCAGGCGATGGTAGGCTAATCTAATTATAGCTCTTGGGCAATGTCCAATTGTCCATGGCTTGAACATGCAGTACATTTTCAAAATGTGAATGCAATGTCTGTAGACGAATATTTCCAAGTTGAAGCCAATAGAAAAATAACTAGATTGGCTACAGGTTTTTTATAACTAAGCTTATTGTAGGGTTAGTGTATACTTAAGCAATAAGGCAAGAGGGGGTGTCTGGATACAGCACTTAGCTGTGGTATATTGGCCATATACCACAAACATCCGAGGTGCTATTATAAACTGGTTACCAACGTAATTAGAGCCGTCAAAATAAATGCTTTGTCATATCCGTGGTATACGGTCAGCCAATCAGCATTCAGGGCTTGAACCACCCAGTTTATAATATTAAATGAACTCTATTCAATGGATAGGACAAGCATTCATGCCTCCTGCTGAAGAGCCCTTAGGACTAAGTGTGCACACATTGCCTTATGCCCATGGAACGAGAGATGCAATTTATGACATCATGCTTCTGACCCGATCCTATTTAGAAATATTGTTGTTGGTTTAAAAATCAGATTGATTGCTTGTCATTTAATTTGATTTTTTTTTTTTACTTAGGAGAAAGATTCACCGTCCATGGGTTTATGGTGAGAACGTACATGGCTTGAATGTATTGTGATTTCTCCTGCTATTTCTGGAGAAGTGCAAATATGATCTGTCAGATGGTTCCACGATGTTTATAAAACATGACATTTGCGAGCTGTATAACAGTGAGTGGACATGCCTCCTTTCTCTTTATATTGGATCTTTATCCAGCTCCTGTGAAAAGTTTGGATGTGCGTAAAACTCTACATAGTCTAAGTTGCCTTGTCTGTATTATACGCCCAAGAGGAGGAATTATGGTACCTGTAACTGTATATAGACATTGCCTATTTAAAACAAGTTGTTGTTAAGTTTTTATTATGATTTGATTATAATTAGTCATTCTTTTTGGGCCTTATCGACGGGGCTGTAGTGGAGCGCGTCGAGAGCTTCATGTTCCTTGGTGTCCACATCACTAACGAACTATCATGGTAGAAACACACCAAGAAAGTCGTGAAGAGGGCACGACAACACCTTATTCCCTTCAGGAAACTAAAAAGATTAGGCATGGGTCCCCAGATCCTCAAAAAGATATACAGCTGCACCATCGAGAGCATCCTGACCAGTTGCATCCCCGCCTGGTATGGCAACTGCTCGTCATCTGACCGTAAGGCGCTACAGAGTGCGTACTGCGTAGTGCGTACGACCCAGTACATCACTGGGGCCAAGTTTCCTGCCATCCAGGACCTATATACTAAGCGTTGTCAGACGAAGGCCCAAATAATTGTCTAAGACTCCAGTCAAAGTCTCCAGCCACACTAGTCACAGACTGTTCTCTCTGCTACCGCACGGCAAGCAGCACCGGAGCACCAAGTCTAGGTGCAAAAGGCTCCTGAACAGCTTCTATTTTATTAGATTTGATTCATCAATAGCCTAGAGAATTTAATCTTGCTTATTGACTACGTTTGGCATGTCCATGTCCAGACTGCAATTTACAGTAGGCCTAGCCCCTATATCAGTATTAATTCTATAGCCTGTTTAACAATGTATTTCCATATTGAAAAATGCATTTACAAAACAAATCCAAGTTTATTTGTCACGTGCCCCGAATACAACAGGTGTACCTTACAGTGAAATGCTTACTTACAGGCTCTAACCAATGGTGCGAGAAAAAAAAGTGTGTGTGTGTGTGTGTGTAGGTAAATAAATAAATAAAACAACAGTAAAAAGACATTTGAAAAAAAGAGTAGCAAGGCTGTATACAGACACCGGTTAGTCAGGCTTATTGAGGTAGTACGTACATGTAGGTATCGTTAAAGGGACTATGCATATATGATGAACAGAGAGTAGCAGAAGCGTAAAAAGAGGGGTTGGCGGGTGGTGGTGGGACACAATGCAGATAGCCCGGTTAGCCAATGTGCAGGAGCACTGGTTGGTCAGGCCAATTTAGGTAGTATGTACATGAATGTATAGTTAAAGTGACTATGCATATAAGATTAACAGAGAGTAGCAGCAGCGTAAAAGAGGGGTTGTGGGGGGAGGCACACAATGCAAATAGTCCGGGTAACCATTTGGTTACCTGTTCAGGAGTCTTATGGCTTGGGGGTACTGTTGAGAAGCCTTTTTGTCCTAGACTTGGCACTCCGGTACCGCTTGCCATGCGGTAGTATAGAGAACAGTCTATGACTGGGGTGGCTGGGGTCTTTGAAAATTTTTAGGGTCTTCCATCTGACACCGCCTGGTGTAGAGGTCCTGCATGGCAGGCAGCTTTGTCCCAGTGATGTACTGGGCCGTACGCACTACCCTCTAAAGTGCCTTGCGGTTGGAGGCCGAGCAATTGCTGTACCAGACAGTGATGCAACCGGTCAGGATGCTCTCTATTTTTCAACTGTAGAACCTTTTGAGGATCTTAGGACCCATGCCAAATCTTTTTAGTTTCCTGGGGGGGAATAGGCTTTGTCGTGCCCTCTTCACGACTGTCTTGGTGTGTTTGGACCAATCTAGTTTGTTGCTGACGTGGACACCAAGGAATTTGAAGCTCTCAACCTGCTCCACTACAGCCCCGTCGATGAGAATGGGGACGTGCTCGGTGCTCCAAAATCATCTCCTTAGTCTTGGTTACGTTGAGGGATAGGTTGTTATTCTGGCACCCGGCCAGGTCTCTGACCTCCTCCCAATAGGCTGTCTCGTCGTTGTCAGTGATCAGGCACTGTTGTGTCGTCAGCAAACGTAATGATGGTGTTGGAGTCGTGCCTGGCCATGCAGTCGTGGGTGAACAGGGAGAACAGGAGGGGACTGAGCACGCACCCCTGGTGAGCTCCAGTGTTGAGGATCAACGACCTGTCAGAAGGTCCAGCATCCAGTTGCAGAGGGAGGTGTTTAGTCCCAGGATCCTTAGCTTAGTGATGAGCTTTGAGGGTAACTATGGCGTTGAACGCTGAGCTGTAGTCAATGAACAGCATTCTCACATAGGTGTTCCTTTTGTCCAGGTGGGAAAGGGCAGTGTGGAGTGCAATAGAGATTGCATCATCTGTGGATCTGTTTGGGCAGTATGCAAATTGGAGTGGGTCTAGTGTTTCTGGGATAATGGTGTTGATGTGAGCCATTACCAGCCTTTCAAAGCACTTCATGGCTACGGACGTGAGTGCTACAGGTCTGTAGTCATTTAGGCAGGTTGCCTTTGTGTTCTTGGGCACAGGGACTATGGTGTTCTGCTTGAAGCATGTTGGTATTACAGACTCAACCAGGGACATGTTGAAAATGTCAGTGAAGACACCTGCCAGTTGGTCAGCACATGCCCGGAGCACACATCCTGGTAATCCGTCTGGCCCCGCAGCCTTGTGTATGTTGACCTGTTTAAAGGTCTTACTCATGTCGGCTACGGAGAGCGTGATCACACAGTCGTCCGGAACAGCTGATGCTCTCGTGCATGCCTCAGTGTTGCTTGCATAGAAGTGATTTAGCTCGTCTGGTAGGCTCGTGTCACCGGGCAGCTCGTGGCTGTGCTTCCCTTTGTATTCTGTAATAGTTTGCAAGCCCTGCCACATAAGACGAATGTCGGAGCCGGTGTAGTATGATTCAATCTTAGCCCTGTATTGACGCTTTGCCTGTTTGATGGTTCGGCGGAGGACATAGCGGGATTTCTTATAAGCTTCCAGGTTAGAGTCCCGCTCCTTGAAAGTGGCAGCTCTACCCTTTAGCTCAGTGCGAATGTTGCCTGTAATCCATGGCTTCTGGTTGGGGTATGTACGTACTGTCACTGTGGGGACGACGTCCTCAATGCACAACAATGTGGACTATAAACATGTTCAACATATTTAGCAAATATGTGGCGAACTAGGCTATAACGGACTAACGTTCAAGCTGATGAGAACGCAAATAGGATAAAAGACTGTAAATACACAACTTAAAGCAATCACATAGCCATGGAGCATGTTCTGATTGGCCAGTAAGGAGCCAAGTCTTGACACACCCACAACTTGTTTATTCATCAAAACCCAGCCTTTTCGCGCCACCGCCGGTTCATTCCTGTGGTGAAAATACACACCCCTGAACCTAGAACGCTACTGTCAAAGCGAAGATCTATCATTGCATGAGGTTTGTTTAACTAAAGTTGATAGTCTATCTGCCACAGCACTTGGGTTAAGGTACTCATACTAACCTGTTGATACCTACAGACTCAGATGTGCTTTTTAAACACACACAAGGGATATCACAGGTTTTGCTGCTGCATAGACAATAACACACCATATCAAATAACCAGGTCAAAATTCACCATCATCTTCACCATACTTATCCCTAAGTGAACTTTTCCCCGTTCATCCTAATGCTGCAGTGCATGTCGTAAGTAAGAGACGGGATCGTTACTCCACAACACAGGGACAGGATCCAAGTTAATTCTGAATAAATTAACTTTGACCCCGCCCCCACACCCAACTCCACTTCACTTCTGAAATAATGAATTACTCCAATTATGTGATGAATAGGACCACTTTGTCTAATTGTGAGAGGAGCTGGAAGTATTCTCTTGTCTCTCTGGGACTCCTTGATGCTAGAGAGAGAACGAGAGCGAGTGAGTGCGCAAGAGAGAGAGGTCAAGGCAGACAGACAGAGAGACATAGAAGAGTGAAAGAGACAGTGAGAGACAGTGAAGCAGAGGCAGACACAGAGAGCTACAATTATGGAGAGATATAGAGAGTGCCCTGAGATCAAACTGCATCCTTCCACAACTTTTAATGGCGAAAAGGAGACCTTGGAATCATCCCTCTGTGTGTGATTACCATTCGCTGACCATCAGTCTGCTTCTGTCTGCCTAAGACTCTGAGTACATTTGATGAACTCTAGTTAGTCTTCTTCTTGTCTGGCTAGAGAAACATTAACTACCCAGGGGAAGTTAACTTCCCACTGGACACACACTGGTTGAATCAATGTTGTTTCCACGTAAATTCAACAAAATGACATTGAATCAACATGGAATAGACATTGAATTGACGTCTGTGCCAAGTGGGTTGTTTCTTGTTAACCGTCATTCTAGTAAAAGCATGTTCACTCTTCAATGTGATTTCCCAGGGTGCTAGTGGTCTGTACCAATAGAAAAGACAATAACACTTAGCTACTAACTCAATGAGGATAAATTCGTTTTCACAAGTGGTGGAAAAAGTACCCAATTGTCATACTCGAGTAAAAGTAAAGATACCTTAATATACTTATAATAGAAATCGTCTCAAGTAAAAGTGAAAGTCAACTAGTAAAATATTATTGAGTGAAAGTCTGAAAGTATTTGGTTTCAAATAAAGGTAGAAGGTATTCTTTATATTAAGCAAAACAGATGGCACAATAATAAAATGTTTAAAAAAGGATGGATAGCCAGGGGCACACTCCAACACTCAGACATCATTTACAAATGAAGCATTTATGTTTAGTGAGTCTGCCAGATCAGAGGCAGTAGGGATGACCAGGGACTTTCTCTTGATAAATGCATGAATTTGATAATTTTCCTGTCCTGCTAGGCATTTGAAATGTAACGAGTCAGAAAAAAGGTAAAAAGTACATTATTTTCTATAGTAATGTAGTGAAGTAAAAGTCGTCAAAAATATAAATAGTAGAGGAATATACAGATACAGGCGGCAGGGTAGCCTAGTGGTTAGAGCGTTGGACTAGTAACCGGAAGGTTGCAAGTTCAAACCCCCGAGCTGACAAGGTACAAATCTGTCTTCCGCCCCTGAACAGGCAGTTAACCCACTGTTCCTAGGCCGTCATTGAAAATAAGAATTTGTTCTTAACTGACTTACCTAGTTAAAATAAAAATGACTTAAATAGTACATTCAAGTATTTTTCCTTAAGTCCTTTCTGAGCACACTGGCTTTCACACACTTTATAGACAGTTAATGTTTGCAAATAATTTTGGTTTAACAACAAATACAGTAGCAGTATCCAGTGGGGGGAGAACACACACACCAAAAAAGTACTTCATCAGTGCCTTGACCTTACTGTGCTCTCTCACATCTGTATCTCTGCAACACTCCTCTCCTCCCCTCCATTTGAGTGTGTATTGGACTTTCAGGGGCTGGGACAAACATACTAGAGTACCTGAGTACCTCTAGCAGTGATTCAATTCATCACCTTTGTTACAGAGCGAAGCAGCCCTGCATGGCTGGCTGCATTGACTGTCCATTGAGAGCATTCATCTGCACTAACAACGGCCTGGGTTTGTGCATTCAGTACTCAGCGGCGTCGTCTGCCCCGGGCCACTGCACAGGAACATCACTCACAGGTGACAGCTCAGGGTTCAGTGCTCAGATGAGGGGACTCATCTCACACACTCGAACAGTACCGACCGGGACAACTTTTACCTCAGTCATATGGTCACTGATACGTTCTGACCATGAACATCTAGACACGGTTCGGTAGTAACGTCACTGAAACGGACATAATCGCCAGCCTAGGACACCCCTATCTAGTATGATTAATAATGGGGCTACGGTGATGAGTTACCTTGCTGGACACCTGTGTTCCCCGAGCTAATGCCTAGGCTATAGCTCAGAGGGCTAACATAGTCTTGTGGCACAGAGATTACCCGGATTCAAACCCAGTCAGTCACACTGACACAGAATGTAAATCCCTAACCCAGAGTGAGCTCATGGAGTGAAATTGAATTGCAGAGATTCCTCATCAGCATTCTAAAACCATGACTCACAAGCAGGCATTCACACTTGAACGTCACTGGAGAAAAACACCAACTAATAGCGAATTCACGCTGAATAGCTTTGATTATGACACGTGTGAGACCTAAATTACACTGAAAAAATATATAATCTCAACATGTAAAGTGTTGGTCCCATGATTCATGAGCAGAAATAAAAAATCCCAGAAATCCCAGAACTGTGTGCACAAACTTGTTTATATCCCTGTTAGTGAGCATTTCTCCTTTACCAAGATAATCCATTCAGTTGACAGGTGTGGCATATCAAGAAGCTGAATAAACAGCATTATCATTACACATGTGCACCTTGTGCTGGGGACAATAAAAGGCCACTTTAAAATGTGCAGTTTTGTCACACAACACCACAGATGTCTCAAGTTTTAAGGGAGCGTGTAATTGGCATGTTGACTGCAGGAATGTCCACCAGAGCTGTTGCCAGAGAATTGAATGTTAATTTATCTACCATAAGCCACCTCCAATGTTGTTTTAGAGAATTTGGCAATACATCCAACCGGCCTCACAGCCGCAGACCATGTGTAACCTAGCCAGCCCAGGACCTCCACATCCGGCTTCTTCACCTGCAGGATCGTCGGGGGGAGGGTGGTTGCTGAGGAATCAATTGACTGATTGACTGATTTCCTTATATGAACTGTAACTCTATATTTTTGTTCAGTATAGACAATCATAACAGGAGGCTGTTAAAGGCGACAGATTATACACACATATGTAAGTACACACACACAGGCACACACTCCCTTCCCCACACAGACTTCCTCTATTATCACTTGCCACTCGCAGCCGATACACACAGGTGGACTGGGGCTATCAGACAACTAGCTACTATAAAGCGTGTCCTCTGTTGGGCTTGAGATATAGCCCTCCATCACCATACTCATTTATCTAGTTTCATTCTTCACCGCACACTACAGCAGATCACAACGGAGGGGAGAAGAAAACACCGACCTGGAGCGTCACGTATGATCAATGTTGAGGCCAAGCACAAGCTGCAGACGATATTTTATGCGCCAGCCCAGACTTTAGAAGGCAGAATTAGCGCTGACGTCTGCAGAAGCCAGTGGTTTAGCGTTGCCCGGGTGATACTGGCAACAGAAAAGCACAGCTGCAGACTAGTGCAATGGGGATATTGTATATGTGAATTCGCCCTACCTATTCAAAATCAGATTGTATGTTGTTGTACATTACCCGACACTCAGACACATATGTGTCGTCAGATCACACAAACAGAATCAAACCCACTGTATCACTGCAACACTGTAACGCCCCTTACTAACCCAGTACGCATGCAGTGGATGCACGTGGCATATAGGCTAAATCAATGACTGATTTGAAGAATAACTATCTGTTATTTCTATTGATCAGATAAAACACACATAAAGAGCTAAGGGGAATGGGCAGGGGCTGATTCCACTATATTTAACTACATGTCGTCTGTGGTATTATTGGAAGTCAGGGCTGAGTTCAATAGAGGAAGTGAAACCAGTGTCTCCCTCCTCCCTCTGATCAGAAGGTATATGTACTGACTTAGACATCTCTCTGTCTGTCTGCACGTCACAGCACTCGTAATGACCTACCTTATCAGTCACATACAGAACAGACTAACAGGAAGACACAAACAGACAGCAACACTCAGAAATTATACTTTTTCTGCATTGCAGGAAATGCACATGTGTAGTGTATTCAAGGTTTAACAAGGCATCTAAAGGGTGTAATTTCCACTTTAAAATGTCTGACTTGATTTGCCCAAATGACACACGTATCAACTCCTACAAAAAATGTTTTTCCATGAACTATAAACCATTTCCTGTTCCTCCAGGAGTATTTTCATGCTGTGGCAAACTGGCTCAAATGAAGATCCTACATCTGTATGGTCTCTGGGAATGTATTCACATGATGTTCCTTTTTCTAGTCTGTCCTGTGACTTAGTGTGGAATAAATACGCAAGGCTTTCCAGATGAGTGGGAGTGCTGTGCAAAGGGATCGTCTTGCTTCACACACAGCTGTGTTCCAGCACCACCCAAATCCAGCATCCTTCGACCCGCCCCTCACTCACACCAGCACAGCCTGCAGCTCCATCAAGCACTGATGCCTCAGACCAAGACCAACGCGAAAAACAAAAACTCATGAGAGAGTGCGTCTGCGATTAACCGGCACATTCAGACAGGTTAGACCCCGCAAGAACGTGGGTTGAGGCCGTGGGTCTCTCGTCTGAGCTGATAATCGAATGGTAAGGATGAAGATTCATGAACATATGACATGGCAGATTGACAATAATATGCACAAACTTCTATTTAACTTTGGCTACATTCGGTGTGTTGTTTCTCCCGTCACAGCCTAGCCCCAAATCAGCTGTAGCATATAGGCCTAACCTTCCACTGACCGGATGGATATGCCATACAGCAAAAACCTACAGAAAGCACTTGTTTTCCGCACCCGTTGATTTGATATGGCCAGCTAGAAGTCCTTCATTAAGTGTTCTTAAAAATGTTCATGTGATAAGATGACACTTTCCCCCCCAACCAATCGTCTAATAGAATAGCCTAAAGAAACTAAATGAACAAATTCTCTTTACATGCACACTAAAAAAAATCGTACTCCGAAATCACCAAAACATTTCTGAAATTGCTGGTATATAGCCTATGGAGGCGAAGCAAGGCGGTTACCACAGTGAACGGTATTACATGCTCTGGAGATGAACTGAAAAGCATAAAACCCTGTCCTAATCTCAAAAGACTCCCCACTTCCAATAAAACCTCGCTCTAATGAGCCCATTCAAAAGTTTGATGTCTATAAACTAGTCTAGTAAGCCTAAATAATTTAAATGGTGAAACATAGCAGCAGAATGTCGGGGGGGGGGTGGAGACGTTGGCTACCCAAAGAGATGGAAGATAGAAGAAGATGAAGGATAAACCCATTGGGAGCCAGCCCCCTGGCGCCTAATCCACCAAATTCCCCAATAGTCTCTCTAGTACTAACTCCCACACATTATTGTCTATATCATCTAAATTCCAGAAGAAGTACAGAAAACACAGAAATATACTTTGGCCTAAAATCATGCGCCAAAGACGGTTTGGATGCGCTGAGTGGGAAATGTTTCTTCACTTCATCGTGCTGTGAGGGTAACAGTGCAAATGCTTCAAATATTAGCTGTGTAGGGACAAAGTACCATATCAGATAGAGATTTAATCATTTCTTCAAAAAACTATTTTCCACATGTAAACAGATGTCATTTTTCTCTGCCACCTCATGCATTACTGACTTATTAACTTGAATTTGAGTCCAAATGCTATTACCAGTTTAGGTTAACTCTAGAACAACTCTCTGGAGAATATGTGAATCACCAATCAGATTATATATTTATATTTAGGTAGGCTATGTGATTTCACCTGTTTAATCCTCTTTTTAATGTCAACATAAAATAATAAAAGTATAGGTGTACTCTTCAAGTGAAACGCCTCAAGGTTAGGAGGCTTGAGTAAAACGAATGCAAACCAGGGTATTTGCAACAATTCAGAACTGTAAACTAGCCTACTGTTGTGTCTGCATTGATATAACTATGTTTCCAATTATGTCAACACATTCACGCCTCTGTAAAATGTATGGCTCATGATTCCAGTCCACAGAAAGCAACAAATACTCCCAACGCCGTCCTATGTAAAAAAAAAAAAAAAAAAAAAAAAATTTAAAAGGAAGGGAGACTGTGCTTTCACTATGAGAAACTCGGTCTGTAGATCCATGCGCATACCCTACCATATGTGTAACCTCAATTTAGAGTGCTTGTCTATTCACACACATTGATCCCAAGTTTACCTTCATCAAGCAGCCGTTCGAGGTGGTTAAAAATCCCGCAGAAGTTGGGAAGGCTGCTCATCAGTTTCTTATCATTCATGAGCTGCATGAGATAGTCTGGGGTGGGTTTAGGTTTCTCCTTCGATTCCATTTCCCCAACCATATTCCAAAAAATGAAGAAGAAAAAAAAATCTGACCCCAACAGAACCAACAATTGGAGAAAAAAAAAATATGTTCGCGTAGGCTATAAATTAATAAATATGATATAAAAAATACAAGAATACAAAAAAAATCAGTCTGTCTCTCTCTCACTCCTCCTCACTGTCTCTTGTTGGTAAACGCAGTGAGCTGTTCCGTCTCCTGGTGCTGCGTTCAGTTTCCTTACGCACTGCACTGCAATTCTACTACACCGTCTGGCTGTCAGCTCTTCAGAGGACAGGTGATAAAACAAAATTAAAAAGAAAAGAAAAGGAACAATTTAATACAAATATGAAATGGCGGAGAGGTAGTTTTTTAAAATGTTTGTTACCCTTATAATTCCACAAGTTATCGGAATGAATAATCAACTCCCGCGTGTCCACTGCCCTTGATTTATATTTGAAACGATTGGTCTCCTTTCTGCTTTCTCCTACCGAAGTTCTTGAGGCTGTGAAAATGTCCTTTTCCCCGAGTTCCCCAGAGCTTTCTGTGTATTGTTATGTGTGTGTCTGCACACTGGAAACGTCTGTCCCTCCTGTCTCTATTCTCGATAACCGAGCTTTTTCAATGAAGCTGGCATTTGGTCTCCTGAAACCGTCTGGCTGTGTTTTGCGAGCCGGTCACATGACCACACTTCACAGCGGAGTCTCTCAGCCGAGATCGGGGGCGCGCGCACCGCCGGGACCGAGTGTGGGAGGACAAATGCGCTTGCACATACACACGCGCGCACACACACGAACAGTGATGTAAAGTACAAACTTCTTCAGGATTGGTGGGTCCCCTGCGGGACCGTTGAGCTAACATAGGCTAATGCGATTAGCATGAGGTAGTAAGTAACAAGAACATTTCCCAGGACATAGACATATCTGATATTGGCAGAAAGCTTAAATTCTTGTTAATCTAACTGCACTGTCCAATTTACAGTAGCTACTGCAGTGAAATAATACCATGCTGTTGTTTGAGGAGAGTACACAGTTTTGAACATGAAAAGTTATTAATAAACAAATTAGGCACATTTGGGCAGTCTTGATACAACATTTTGAACAGAAATGCAATGGTTCATTTGATCAGACAAAAGCTTTGCACACACACTGCTGCCATCTATTGGCCAATATCTAAATTGCACCTGGGCTGGAATAATACATTATGGCCTTTCTCTTGCATTTCAAAGATGATGGTACAAAAAAACAATTGTTTTTTTCTTTGTTTTATCTTTTACCAGATGTGCTATATATATATATACCAGATGTGTTTCCTTTCAAATGGTACCAAGAAAATGCATATCCTTGCTTCAGGGCCGATCCTTATTTAAGTAAAATACTTTAAAGTACTACTTAAGTAGTTTTTTAAAAACTATTTTTATTTTTGATTACTGTTACTTCACTACATTCCTAAACAAAAGAAAGTACTTTTTACTCCATACATTTTCCCTGACACCCAAAAGTACTTGTTTTGAATAGTTAGCAGGACAAGAAAATGGTCCAATTCACACATTTATCAAGAGAACATCCCTGGTCATACCTACTACCTGATCTGGCGGATTCACTAAGCACAAATGCTTTCTTTGTAAATTATGTCTGATTGTTGGAATGTGCCCCGGTTATCTGTACATTTTAAAAACAAGAAAATCGTGCTGGAATTTTAAATGGTTTATACTTTTACTTTTGAGACTAAAGTACATTTTATCAATTACATTTACTTTTGATACTTAAGTATATTTAAAACCAAATACCTTTTAGACTTTTACTCAAGTATTATTGTACATTTGTGACTTTCACTTTTTTCTTGAGTCATTTTCTATTAAGTTATCTTTACTTTTACTCAAGTATGACAGTTGGGAACTTTTTCCACCACTGCACACACACGCCTTCAGACAAGCACACAGACAAGACAGACACCTGCACAGCATCTTAAAAATAAAGAATAAAAGATAAATATGAAAGATTATGCACATTATGGTGATCAGAATATTTGGGCTTAGCTAAATGGTTATGCAACAGGTCTAAAAATAAAAATATTTCAGATCTATCCTCCATTGGCAGGCTGTGCAGGAATGTCAGTGGTTTTCACCGTGAGAGAGTGATTGACTAAATGCCAGGACACATCAGAGTGAATCGCAGTAAAACTGAGAAGAAAATCTATAATTTATATCATGGTTGTGTTTTCTTAAAAAGCTGTGAAACTGAAGGAGATGTTATTGGTGATATGCTGAAAATGAAGTTTACAGTTGAACTATTGGGGATTTTGTGAATGAACACCTCATCGGAGGTAGTGTATGCGATCTAGCATAGTTTGTGGGAAAGTCTCATTTTAAATAGAAAGGCGAGAATGATGTGTTGTGTACTATTATAGGTACCGTGTGGCTCAGTTGGTAGAACATGACACTTGCAATGCCAGGGTTGTGGGTTTGAATCCCACGGGGGACCAGTACAAGAAAGTATGAAAATATATGCCCTCACTACTGTAAGTCACTCTGGATAAGAGCATCTGCTAAATTGCTAAAACATTATGCCTCCATAGTTACTGATGTTGAGTTACGAGCATTTCCCAGAACTATGTTAATTCCAGTGAAGGCAAGGGATGTTTTACTTTTCCACACAATAAGCATGAATTATAACGAAATAAACAAAGGTTAAATCAAATATATAATAAATAACTGCTTAAATTCTGTCATTAAAGTGTTTATAGAAATAGTTGAATTGGCTTAATGGTTTTGCCTTCCTTTTGTTAAAGCAGTTTCCATGCCCGGAGCTGGCTGGCTTTAGATGTATTAGAAAAACAATTGCCCCACTTTCTGTTTGATGTCACTTTGCCTGCCATCCCCTTTCACGTGAATGAAAAAACCAGGGGCAATGTTTTAAAAACAGCCCGAAAACAAAGCTGGGAAGTAAGTGTGAAACGGGCTGAGGGAGTTTGAGAGGGCCGAGGTGGGCTGTGGGCCTGGCACTGACAGCCCTGAAACAAATGACCCAACAGAACAGGAAGGGGTTGTCCTGGGTCTTTTCCATCACCTTTTCATCCCTTTGTGCCTCCACAGCCATTCTCATGGAGATAAACTTGGACGCGGAGGCTGGCTAGAGTCTCGTCCTCCTCTCTTGCTCTGAGATTGTGTTTGAAGGAAGGGGGTGTATTTATGCTTCCCCTCCATCCTCCACTCCCCCCCTCCTAAAACCCCCTAGCCCCGCCAGCTCCCCAATCCTCCACTCACTCACCCAGTGACGGCACCCTTGTTTGAGGGCAGAGGAATTACGTTAATGAATGCATTCCTGCACACATAGACTGTGAAACCAGGCAAAGAGAGTAACCAGGTCTCTGTCTGTCCCAACTTGGCTGGGAGAACACTGGTGCCCTCAATCTTTTTCCCAACTCTGCCTTTTTCAATCCCTCCATCTTTCTCTCACACTCTACCCCTTTAACACTCTCTCTCTCACTCCTTCTCTCTGGCTCTCTCTCTGTCCCCCTTGCCCTCCTCATAAACTCCTCCTCAGTGATGGCAAGTGGGCCAGTGGGGTTGAACCCCAAAATAAAAGCAGCCTATAAACTGATGAAACCGGATCTAGACTCAGCGATGGGGGCACGGGGTCAAGCCTGAGCAAACCATAGCAACGCCACCCCAATGAGACGTGTCATTGGGGTGGATATTAGATGTCACCCTGCTTCTTTGCTTCTAGCAGTGAATAACAACTATGTTATTGCCTCTATGGAAATCAGCTTTGCATCGTTTAAAATAGTTTTTCTTAATAGAACAACAGGCTATGAAGTCATGGAGAGAGAGGCACTGAATGAGACATCAATGGAAGAGGTTATTTGATTAGCCGACACGGGGAAAGTGTAACGTTGTATATAGTATGTGAAGATTGTTAGCGTTGATACTATAAAGAAGAAGCATGCTACTTCCACAACAATTTGGTTTATTGTTACTCATCATTCTGTCCATAAATGCACACCAATTCCACCAGAAGTGAAAGGTCTTCATCACTTTCGTCATAAAATTCCATCATACAGCTTGAAATTAAATTCATTTATTTTGAATGACATCCCCCATTGCTATGTTGTTCACACACCATTAAATGCCGTTTGCATCCAGACAGCCTGGCAGTGGCGTTCGTTTGATAGAGCTGGAGCCCAGATGCAGCCACAAAGAGACCAACAAGCTCTCACAGTCTCATGGCAGAATTAGTCGTTCATCCATGTTTCTCAAATGTCAAATTTCGAAGTTCTTCCAGACATGAAATGTTGAAGGGTTTGGTTACTTCTCTGTATATCCAAGGTTAAGTTTAGGCATTAACTCTGAATTCCTAAGGTTAGGCAATAACTCCGTAAGGTTAAAGTAAGGGTTAAGGTTTGGGATAGGCTTAAACAAAAATATCAATCACTTTCTATCGCTGGATTCGAACAGGCAACCTGGAACCAGGGGCAGATGCTTATGCCCATTTGCCATCCCTGTCCACAACGCCCTAGGTAAACCAAAGTCTACTTTAAGGTAACATCGCTCACTGTTGCCCTTAGTGGTGGGTTTCTACTTCATCCCCCGACAATCTCAGACATGGGCTGCAGTCCAAACTCTTAAAAGAGACACCCTCGTTCACTTACCCTCGCCTTATGCCCTTGGGGAAATCCCCACAGCCATATTTGCAACGTAAGCCCCTCAGCCCTCATTTTTAATGGAGTTTGCGAGTGTACAATTATGTTCACCTCGGGCCTGAAACGCCCCATAATTCAATTCGAGATGATTGTACATCCGCTGAGAAAAGTCAGCCAAAACTTTTAACCTCAACGTCAATATGGAGTCAACATACAAGTGTAAGTAAAACAAATGGAAATAAGTTAGAAATTGTGCTACTAATGCACAAACATGTATCGTAAAAGTAATGAGGTTTTTGTTTGGTTGTCTTTTGGAAATTGTAGAAATTAAACATATTCCTTCTTCAGTTCCAGCTAGGCAGGCTAACGTAAGTTAGCGAATTAATTAGCTAACTATCATACAGTAGGCGTATGTTAATCATTATATAGTTAATATAAGTAGACATGCACTCATAATTGACTGTAGTGCATATAAAGCACCCACAAGCTACTGGTGGCTAAAAACACAATCGTCGCAGGACGAACGAGTGACGAATTTCCAGGCAAGGGTGGTCCATTTAAAATGAATTCCTTCCTCCCTCGCCCCGCAAGTGTATACTCGTCAGACGTCATGATACGTCATCAGAAGTATCCACTTAATTTTAGGGCTGAGGGGGTAGGGTGTGTCTTTTAAGTGTTTGGAATGCAACCATGGATGGATGTCGAAAACGGACTTGTATCACAGGTGACCTGGCTGAAAGAGACACCATACTGTGCAGGCCTCACCACACCAATCAACCTGTCTCCAGGTTTTTTTGGTTACCAGGTTCTTTGTAGCAGGAATCTGCCGGGTGCTAATTTGATGCGCTGTTGAGATAAAAGGGGGGGGGGGGCTCATGTTAATGTCAACATCAGAGGATCGGAATGCAGGCTATTTATCGCAGGAGTCAGACAATCCCCATGGCCGGGGACAGCCCCCGCCCGGACAGATCGGCTAAATAAATAGAGGAGTAATTAACAGAGCAGCGAGAGGACAGGCATCACTGGAAGGAAGTTTCGTTACAGCTCAAGCAGAAGCGAGAGAGAGGTAGAGGGGGTGAGAGATTGATATAGAGGAAAAGAGAAAGCGAGGGCTGGGGAATAGAGAAAGAGAAAGAGGTGGAGTTGAAAAGAGAGAAAAATTGTTTTAAAGAAAGAGAGATTCAGGGACATGGAAGGAAGGGGAGTGGTAGGGAATAAGAGGGTACGCGAGAGTGGGTATGAGAAAGAAAGAGTATAAGGGGGCAGAAAGCGAGAGTGGTGTGGGGTTAAAGAAAGTGAGAAGGGAAGAGCAGAGTGAGTTGGAAACAGTTTTTGGACATAAAAAGTATGGCACCTGCTGTGCATCCACTACATCATCAACTCAACAATAAATCACAACATAAACATCATGACAACAGAATATGTAGAAAAAGACTGAAAGTCATTCTCCGAGTGCGTCTTGATATGTGGTGTTCTGACTGGTTCATTTCCCAGTGAACTCCGGTGTCCCTGATGGCTTAATGAGATTATAACAGAATTCAGGAACAATAAGGCTCTGTTGCAGTGAGCAGCGGCCATACTGTACATCTGACTAAATGTATAGTTACTGTATACATAGGCCCTACATACATACTGTCTGATTCAGAGTCGAGGACAGTAAAGTGCATTCTGACCCATAACTGACCCGATGTGCACTTGACACATTACCCATAATGCAACATTGTCAGCTGGATCAAGCTGACCACATTTAATGGCTCTACAATATTACTGTTGTGGAGAGGTCACATATATGTTATATAACATGTCCTGTAGACTTCAAAAGGTACTCACACTCAAACCATGAAAAGGTGCACTTTAACCTTTTGTTATTCTTTCGAAAATTGATTAAATGAAGTATATTCTTGTATCTCAGCCTCCTTGGGAATTTTCCTTTTCATGGTTTGAGCGCAAACCCCTTTTGAACTCAACAAATATGTTTTCTCTCACGGACCGGTCGCCATTCTTTTTAATCTAGCCTAAGTGCAAACCCTCATACTGGCTAAATAACATGTCCTACCATGCAACATATTACAATGGCTCTACAATGTTCTCTTCTGAAAACAACCCTGGACTCTGCTTTGACACAACAATACCAAATAATACTTCCTGTTTCACTTCTCGATGAGCTGCAGTCTGAAACACATTTTCTTTGCTGCTAAAACAGAGAGAATATTTAACATGACAGTCTTTTCAACTGTGATTACAACACAGCACTTGTTTTCAGGCTCTCTCTGCGTTTGATTGAAGTTTCCCTAATGGTTATTGATTTGATCTTCAGGGTAAATAAAAGCATATCTCCTAAACGTGGTGTTGATGCTTGGAGCTCTCATTCTATTTGTCAGCACACAGAGAGAGGGTTCATTAGATAGCTGGGGGGCAGTGTGTCTGACTGTCTTATCTGTCATTCACGCAGGCATAGTTAGAAAGTTTCGAAAAACAAAACGCTAACTTCAGCAGAACCACAGCCTTTTAAATAGGTGTGAATGCTCATACTGTAATCAACCCTGTGTAATCCTGACATAGTTACTATCGGTCATTCATTGTAAGTCTAAATCTATCTTCGCCATGACATCCCTCATGCTGTACTCTATTTGTGCGTGATTGTGCCATGTGTGGATCTGTGTTGAACATCGTTGTGTCTGTTAGTGTGTGCATGCCAAGGTGTGTGTTTGTGAAACCAGTGTACAGTCACAGCGAACAGTGAGTCCATGGCCTGTGGGAACAGAGGGCCTGATTGTTTGCCGGTGAGGGGAATACAGTGTGCCATTGTGACATAAATGATAAGGGGAGCGGAGAACCGGGACACAAAGACATTTACCGGGACATCGCCACAACGACCACTTTACACCAATGGAGGCACCGCCTGTGTGCAAAAGGGGCGACAGAGACAATGGCTGTTGCCGTGTCATGGAGCCCACGGCCATTCACCTCTGTCCATTGTTTTGCCCCACCCCCTCGCTCTGGGCTGGCCACTGCTTATTGTGGAGATTGGGTGACAGGCTGCCTGGTACCAGTTGCAGCAACCCGGTTCTGTGGTGATTTTGGAAATGTTATGTGTCTCACGAAAAGTCAGATTGTTACAGAGTCGCTCCAGAGTCTCTTTCGTCTTGTCTCTCCCGTCTTAGCAAGGCTATGATTGAAAGTTTTGCCACCCGGATTTGAAGTGGGAGGACAGGAGTAGCAGACACTACTTATAGCATCGTGCTGTCAGTTAGCCATTGTTGGTGTTCTGTTGGGCTGCTGGTGCCATACCACCTTTTCAACTCCAGAAACAGGTCTGATATTGGCTTGTTTACAATGGTGTGGCGCCTCATAGCAGTGGTCTGATAAGTGCTTGTTAGCAGGGTCCATACTTCTGTAATAAGGAAATAACACCATTTTACTGGACACAAATAGGTCTGAAGCCCTAATTATTTGACTTAAACTATTGATCACCTTTTCCAAAGGGCCTGCGGGTTCGATGATAAATAATCGGGTTACAATCAACTTATTATCCATAGTTTCATCCTTTCAAGAAGCAGCACAAACTTTAGCTGCACAAAGGTTACATCTTGTCGTGCAGGGGTGGTGGAGTCATGTCTTTTTCTGCCTCGCTCTGGTCCTCGCCGGTCCAGTGCGTGACGTCCATCGCTGATTGGCTCAGTCTCAGTAGGTAGGTTGTCATGTGGTTCTTTAAGCTGGGTGACCCGTCCGTGAGCTCTGTCGTTCTCTACCGACAGTAGTCCAGGGCTGTGGTTCCTGTAGGGTGCGCACCCCAAGTCCGGCTTTCAACTTATTTTTCAACGTTGCAATAATAGAAGGCAAGGTGCAATTTCAAAATTGGGTAGTGCATCATCAGTTTACCTCTTGTCAGTCAATGCATACCTTAGAGAGCTATTTAAATTTGTCAGAAATGTCCAGATTGGCCTTCTGGGTGGCACAGTGGTCTAAGGCACTGAATCGCAGCGCTAGCTGTGCCACCAGAGACTCTGGGTTTGAGCCCAGGCTCTGCCCCATGGACTGGGAGGTCCATGGGGCGATGCACAATTGGCTTAGCGTCGTCCGGGTTAGGGAGGGTTTAGCCGGTAGGGATATCCTTGTCTCATCGCGCACTAGTGACTCCTGTGGCGTGCCAGGAGCAGTGCGTACTGACCAAGTCGCCAGGTGCACAGTGTTTCCTCCAACACATTGATGCGGCTGGCTTCCGGGTTGGATGCGCGCTGGGTTAACACAGTGCGGCTTGGTTGGGTTGTATTTCGGAGGACGCATGGCTCTCGACCTTCGTCTCTCCCGAGCCCGTACGGGAGTTGTAGCGATGAGACAGATAGTAACTACCTAACAATTGGATACCACGAAATTGGGGAAATTAAATAAATAAATACAAATATTAAAAAAATGTCCAGATTAACTAACCCATATCAGCAAAAAAAAAATGCTAATTTAGCCCAAAGATTTTGTTGTAATGTTTCAGTCACTTAAATATCACATGATTACACATTGGACAACACATTGGACAACTTAGTGGCCTTGTGGTTAGTGTCCGCCCTGAGATTGTAAGGTTGTGAGTTCAATGTCTCGCTGAGTCATACCCAGGGGTGTGTATTAATGGACGCCAAGAGAAGCCAGGCTTCCCCAAAACATTTACCAAGGAAAAAATAAAACATCAAATAATTTATCTTTCGTCTCTCTGTGTTTAATAAATGTTCTTCAATTTGCAAGAGGCTGAATGTATCTCACTGGAGAACGCATCCGAGCGAACGAAACAGCGGCCCTCTGTCTCAGTACATGTAGAGTATCTATCTGATATTGTCTGGTCAGAAAGAGTATGACATTGTTGCCGCCCATTGCGTTGAATGCAAGGGAAGCCAGCGAGCATTTGGTGTCCCTTGCTAAAAAATTTAAATAAATAGCCAATCAGCATTGAGATAAACTGAGTGAGCTCAGCTGTGAATAGTCCTGGTGCACCAAAAAAAAGTGTAAAGGGAATCCAATTTGGATTTGGCTTCAGACCAATCACAAATCAAATCCAATCTAATTTCATTTGTCACATACACATGGTTAGCAGATGTTAATGTGAGCGTAGCGAAATGCTTGTGCTTCTAGTTCCGACAGTGCAGTAATATCTAACAAGTAATCTAACAATCCCCAACAACTACCTAATACACATAAATCTAAAGGGGTGAATGAGAATATTTACATGTAACTACATGGATGGCCGAGCAGCATAGGCAAGGTGCAATAGATGGTATAAAATACAGTGTATACATGTGATATGAGTAATGTAAGATATGTAAACATTATTAAAGTGGCATTATATAGAGTGGCACTGTTTAAAGTGACTAGTGATCCATTTATTAAAGTGGCCAGTGATTGGGTCTCAATGTAGGCAGCAGCCTCTCTGAGTTAGGGATTGCTGTTTAGCAGTCTGATGGCCCTTTACTGACCTCGCCTTCTGGGTGGTAGCGGTGTGAACAGGCCATGGCTCAGGTGGTTAATGTCCTTGATGATCTTTTTGGCCTTCCTGTGACATCGGGTGCCGTAGGTATCATAGAGGGCAGGTAGTTTTCCCCCAGTTTGATGAGTGGTGCAGACCGCACCACCCTCTGGAGTGACAAGCCAAATTTCTTCAGCCTCCTGAGGTTGAATAGGCGCTGTTGCACCTTCTTCACCACACTATCTGTGTGGGTGGACCATTTCAGTTTGTCCGTGATGTGTACGCCGAGGAACTTAAAACTTTCTACCTTCTCCACTGCTGTCCCATCGATGTGGATAGGGGGGTGCTCCCTCTGCTGTTTCCTGAAGTCCACGATCATCTCCTTTGTCTTGTTCACGATGAGTGAGAGTGTCACGCCTTGGTCTTAGTATTTTGTGTTTTCTTTAGTTGTTTGTTCAGGCCAGGGTGTGACATGGGGTTATTGTATTGTCTTATTGGGGTTTTTGTAGGCATTGGGATTGTGGTTGATTAGGGGTGTGTCTAGTATAGGCTTGGCTGCCTGAGGCGGTTCTCATGTATAAGACAATACAATAACCCCATGTCACACCCTGGCCTGAACAAACAACTAAAGAAAACACAAAATACTAAGACCAAGGCGTGACAGAACCCCCCCCCCCCCCCTAAGGTGCGGACTCCCGGACGCACCTCAAAACCATAGGGAGGGTCCGGGTGGGTGTCTGTCCATGGTGGCGGCTCCGGCTCGGGACGTGGACCCCACTCCATTAATGTCCTAGTTCCTCCCCTTCGCGTCCTGGGATAATCCACCCTCGCCGCCGACCATGGCCTAATAGTCCTCACCCAGAACCCCACAGAACTGAGGAGCAGCTCGTGACTGAGGGGCATCTCGGGACTGAGGGACAGCTCGGGACTGAGGGACAGCTCGGGACTGAGGGGCAGCTCGGGACTGAGGGGCAGCTCGGGACTGAGGCAGCTCGGGACTGAGAGGAAGCTCAGGAGTGAGAGGAAGCTCAGGAGTGAGAGGAAGCTCAGGCAGGTAGATAGATCTACCAGATCCTGGCTGGCTGGTGGTTTCAGCAGATCCTGGCTGACTGGCAGATCCTGGCTGACTGGCAGATCCTGGCTGACTGGCAGATCTGGAAGAGTCTGGCTGACTGGCGGATCTGGAAGAGTCTGGTTGACTGGCAGATCTGGAAGAGTCTGGTTGACTGGCAGATCTGGAAGAGTCTGGTTGACTGGCAGATCTGGAAGAGTCTGGTTGACTGGCAGATCTGGAAGAGTCTGGCTGACTGGCAGATCTGGAAGAGTCTGGCTGACTGGCGGATCCTGGCCGACTGGCAGATCCTGGCCGACTCTGATTTTCCTAGTGGTGAAATGGTGTGGTGATGGAGACGGGGGTTGGGGATGACTCACTAAACGTGCAAACGTAGATTGTGCGGTGAAAACGATGCTTGTGTCATCCCAAATGTCCAATCCGTGTAATTCACTGAAAGTCCACCGCCAACGTGGGATAGCCGAGTCATGCACTTGTAGTTCACTGCCTTGGTCGGAAAAAAATACATTCTGATGCTAGTTTGGTATAGCTAGAACCGGTGTCACCAGTCTGTAACCCTAATTATTTGACTTAATTAAGCTATCTATCAACTTCTCCGAAGGGCCCTGGGTTCAATGGTAAAGAGTCAGGTTACAATCAAGTTATTTTCTACAGTTGAATCCATCCAAGTAGCAGCAGCGCACAGTATATTGGCACAACAGGTTACATCTCCATCACTTCACCTCTCTGTCACTCATCTCTACCGTCAAACCTCCTCATGTGGAAGTGAGTCTGGTTAGGGTATTTTCAGAATAAGAGTCCCAACATAAAATCTCAATGGCAATGCCGTAATAAAAGTCTCAGATACACATTACATATTTTGGATTATAAAATATATATCTCTTATTCCAAAACCATGCATATAGGTGTAACAACAGGTAGTGGGGGAGTCGAGGGGACCCAGATTATTTTCAACATTATTTTCAGTAACAGCCAGAGATCAAACTGTGGCCATTTATTCTTGTCCCGCTCTATCTTTTTCTGGTGTGCTAGCACTGCAGACTAGACATACGGGTTAGCAGTGGTCAGAGGTAGAGTCAGGACATTCCCCAGTGACGACAGATGATATGTTACCCAGTCTCTAACTGGGCCTGTCCAGCAGCCCTGCCTGTGCATGTGAAGTGCCAGAGAGGAGACTCAGGGCAGGCCAAACAGCCCTGTTGTTTTGATTGCAATAGTCTCTCTATTCATTCCCCTCTTAGCCCACATCCGCTGTGACAGTGGAGCAGAAGAGAGGCGGTGATGTGTCTGTGGAGAACCAAAGCAGGCTGTTAAATGGAAGGGCCAGCACGGGTGGCACGGGGACAACTGCTGGGGGTGGATTTATGCGATCTGACAGACAACTACAAATCGCAAATACTGTAGTGGAACCAGGAAAACATCTCAGGAACTATTTCATCATGAAAATCAAACTTCATCATGCATGCTCATTATACCTGCTCTAATTTTATAATCCCTGAGCCCCCTTTTTCCTAACTACTGTAAGCAACTGCTGTTCACAGTGGCTAGTTCTCAATTGGTAAGCATTTGAACCATGTGAACCTTGATGAGCTGGAACTATGAATGAGGGAGAACTTGGGTGGTCTTGATGGAGAAGAGAGGTCCAAAGATGAGTGCCTGGGGGGGTTACTTTCTGGCTGATGTGGAGAACACTCTGTCCTAGTCCTACCCCATCATCACACCCTTCTCCCCCCGCACACACACACACACACACACACACACACACACACACACACACACACACACACACACACACACACACACACACACACACACACACACACACACGCACACACACACACACACACTGCAGAGCTGGTCATGGCCGTTCAACCGCCCTAGGCGAGACAAAATGAAGTTGAAAAGACATCTAAAATACATATTTTTCCAGATGAAGTTAGGTTCAATTTTACGTTCCGAATGAAAAGTGAAAAGACGTATTTTCCAGATGTTGAAATCAGGTTCATTTTTGGTTCTGAATGAAAGTTGAAAAGGCCAAATCAAGGCTGGTCCAAACCAGACAAAATCTGAATCAAACATAGACGTCTATGATTGGTTCAGATTTGGTCCGGACTACACCCACAACAAAAAAGTCCAGTCCGTAGCTGAAGTTCATGATTAGTTAATTGTTGGAGTCAGATGTGTTAATTGCTGGGGCAAAAGTGTGATACCAACCAGGCCCCAGAGGACTGGAGTTGCCCCTCCCTGGCCTACCGTGTTGCTTGAAATGTTATTTTAGGAATTCCCGTCTATGTGGTAGGCCTACCGTTTGTTGAACACCCCCAAAAAAGACGGCCGCTCGGACAGGACTAAAAGACGTCCAAAAGACGTTGGTGTCTGTCCTTGCTTACTGAGGTGTAGCCATGTCAGCCACTATGGAATTGTATGAATGCCCATCCATATGGTAGGCCCACCATTTGTAAAACAGCCCGTGGCATTGGCTTTATTAGTCCTGATTCCTGTGACTAATCAATTTAAGCTCTGAATATCAGCTACCCAACTTTGTCAGGAGGAATTATCCTGAGCCTATTTGCAATGTGTTTACACAGCAGGAAATGCAGAAGAGGTATTTTCTTTTTCGCTATGATCAGGTCGTAAAAAACTCATGCCAATTTTGCCTACGGGATGAAACTCCTGGACAGCAGTTGTGACGAGCTTGATTGTCCATTCCATATGGTCTATTTCACTTTGACCTGTCCTGTTTTTAGAATATGTTGTTTGTTAACATGTCAGCACATTTATTATTTGATTGGGTGCCCTTCTGGTTAGGCTATTTGATCAGAGAAACATGCAATGATGTAAAAAGTTTCCATCTCATTACATTGTCACTCATTTTATCTCCAGCCTGTAGGCTACAGAAATAGCTACATACTCTTTCTACCTCATCCTATATCTGCTGTATGATTTACATTAGATCATTTTTTTTCACAGAATGTTGGTGGAGTGCCGCAGCGATGCGTCTCTCCAACAGCACCCTGGAGAGGTGCGCTGGGAATGGACAAGATACATATTTTGTGTCCCTGCCTTTGACAAAGTGAGCTTCGCATATCATAGGGTGGCATTGAGAGAAATTGTCAATGTTTTTGGGCAAAATTGTGTGAGGTTTTATGTGTTGTTGGTGGTGCATCTTCGTTAGTTTGGCTCCGAAAATGCCGCCCTCGTCAATCTGCCGCCACATGCGGCCGCCTAATCCTTCCTAATGAGCAGGCCTGCCTTGGTGTACTGTTAAACTGTGTCTATGCTGACTGGGGCTGGAGATGCTTCTTCCCATCACTTATCTCATCACTGATATATCTGCCTGCCTCCATTATTCAATAGTTATATCATATTTAGGAGCAGAGGATATCAAACACAAATTCAAACATGTAAAATACATTTTCATGAGGATGGAGCCCTTTCTAGATGAAGTTGTTCAAATGTATGTATGCACCCGCATCAACCTGCCTAGATGTTTGGGATGGATCGATAGATGACAAAGCTTCAGTGTCTTGTTGAGTGTGTTTATCATCTGTTGTTTCGTGTCAAGTGTGTCCTCTGGTTAGACTGCGTCTGGTGGGATTTACAAAGGGTCAATGGCTGCAGTGGTGCTGACTGTGTGAGTGTCACTTACCCTCGGATCACCCCCGTGTCTGAGACCAGGCTAAAGTAACACTCTCACATCTCTGTGAGGTCTAGTACAAAGTTTGGATCAATACCCTTCTCGTCTCGCCACGGGGGAGAAGATTCCTCCCCCCCTTGGGCGTGTTTCAGGAGCCTAACCCTGGAAGGCCCTTATTAAGCCAGCTGTCTAGCCTGGTTTTAGGGAGGTTCGGAGTGTCTTTATTTCCCCCTCCAACATCTGCACGGAATGTTCCACGCCGAAGAGCAGGGCAGGGCAGGCATGTTCCGTTTAGCAGCTGTTAGTGGCCTTTACAGACGTAACACACTAGGCCCAGCATAGTCGGCTCAGTCTCAGTCCCATATACCTTCTCAGGAGGATGCCTTAGAATGCTGGGGGCTGGGACTCAATGAGGGAGGAGATGGGGGTGGAGAGGCCATGGTGAGTTTAATTGGGATTAGTCTAATTACGCGCTTGTCATACCTTTGAGTGGGCCCATGGGCTGGTGGGTGGTGGGGGTCAGGGAGGCGGAGCTGGGGGCTGGGCCAGCAGGAATGCACTGCCTGGCCTGAGCTATGCTGCAGAGAGGTATATAGAAGGGTGTTGTGCAACACCTTACGCCTACACCAAAACTGACTTAGATGCAGTTTGTGTATGGTAAGAGTTTTTCCTGGTCAGGTCACATGCTCAAGAAAAGCTAGAATCTACCACTAAATTATATCACTGCCGCTGGTACAACTCATGGCAGAAATAACAAAAGCAGGTCATTAGTTTAGCCAGAGAGGAAGAGGTGAAGCGAGAGGGTTTAGTAAGGAATTTTTGTATGGAGGTCAATAGCTAGATTCCCATTCAAATGGCGATAGATGTTAATGCGAATATTCTAAAATCTGCATATAAACAATATGCGCTTTTTCCTACCAGAGATGTTTCCATCAAATTGACTTGTTGCAGAGAAAAGGCTGTGTGTGATGATGCAGTGCACATAAAAATACATGTTGTTAAATAGTTTCCATCACATTTCCAACTCTACTGATGGTTCTCATATTTATTTATCTAGTCAGGTCAGTGAAGAACAAATTCTTATTTACAATGACGGCCTACCCTGGCCAAACCCTCCCCTAACCCGGACGATGCTGGGCTAATTGTGCGCCACCCTATGGGATTCCCGCTCAGTTGTGATACAGCCCGAGATCGAAGTGTAGTGACACCTCTAGCACTGCGATGCAGTGCCTTAGACTGCTGCACCACTCAGGATCCCCATAAAGAAAAGTTTGCCCACTCTGGTATTGGCACGTGCACTCTAGCCAACAGCGCTGTCTGTTCACTATTGGTTAGAGCACATATACTGTATATCCTACATGGTGATATGATGATTATATGGACATGAGAGCAAGATTATTACAATTTTTCAAACGGCAGCCAAGCATCGATTATCATGTCACCAGAATAAGACCCTCTATATTTATTGGGAAGGAGCATCAAGCTCATCACCTTGCACTTTCATCATCCTGTGAAGTTCAACACCTATTTCTTCTGTAGCTTAATAAACTGCATTCTTTCCCAACAAGCGGTAGTGGGAGGACCACACATGTCATCGTGGTACTCCAAGTTTACTTCCATATGATAATTATTATCTAAATATTTGTGCATAAAAGTGTTCCCACCGACATTCTTTGCATAATTAATTTTACCAACACAAAAATATCTCACCTTGTCTAGTGTATTTTGTTTCGTCAAATGTGGAAAATGTACCAAAAAATGTTGTTTCCATTAGAACTGTAATAAGATTTTTTTTATCCGACATGTACTTTACTGGCATAAAAAGGTTGAATTTCGTCAACTATTTTATATCAGAATTGTGAACATTGTTCACGCGCGTATCTGCTCTCTCATTGGCTAGAATGGTCCCACCTGATCTTTCCTCATCCTGTCTGCCTTCCATCAATGTATTTATATTGTTAGAGTGGTCACTCGACTATTTGTCAATATAATAGATCATCTTTGGTTTAGCCTAGACGATTCTATCCGGATGTCGGTCACACCTGGGAAGGTCATCGGAGTGGTAGGAGGTTTATAGCATGTTTGTGAGGAGTTTTGAGTGCCTCTGTAAGCTCCTAGGGTTATTTGTGGCTCCTGGCTGACTGCAGTAGGCTAGGGGAAGTAACTGTCTGGGAGCAGGTGTACACTTCTCAAAGGGAACCAGGTGAAGGGAAGCTTTGCAGGGCAAGGGGTCGGTTTAAAGTCTGACACCACATCTTATGTGTCATCAACATTCATAGCATAATAATTGGGTCTGCTTTGGGATTATGTGCCCTCATACAGTATACGTAGATGTATGGAAACAGTAGGCTGATGGGATCTGGTAGCAATCTATTATTGTTTGACACAAAAAAAATTAAAAACACACACACATGTCTTGGTAAACCTTTTACTGCAGCGGGCTAAATCAGGGTTACACAAAGTGTTCCTTGGTAAGTCCTACATCTACTTTCAAACAAAAGTATACACCTCACTTACATGGATATGGGCTTAAAAAGAAGAAGACACCCGTACCATGTCAGATAAACGCGAATCCGACCATGACCCCTGGTGAGACAAAACCGCGACTCGTCAGTGAAGAGCACTTTTTTCCAGTCCTGTCTGGTCCAGGAACGGTGGGTTTGTGCCCATCGGATTTTGTTGCCGGTGATGTCTGGTGAGGACCTGCCTTACAACAGGCCTACAAGCACTCAGTCCAGCCTCTCTCAGCCTATTGTGGGCAGTCTGAGCACTGATGGAGGGATTTTGTGCATTCCTGGTGTAACTCGGGCAGTTGTTGTTGCCATCCTGTACCTGTCCCGCAGGTGTGATGTTCGGATGTAAGTTCTCATAACTGTGACCTTAATTGCCTATCGTCTGTAAGCTGTTAGTGTCTTAACGATCGTTCCACAGGTGCATGTTCATTAATTGTTTATGGTTCACTGAACAAGCATGGGAAACAGTGTTTAAACCCTTTACAATGAAGATCTGTGAAGTTATTTGGATTTTTACAAATTATCTTTGAAAGACTGAAAAAGGGATGTTTCTTTTTTTGCTGAGTTTACATCACAAGAGACTGAAATATAACAAAATCGTTTGACATAGAAACACATCGAAAGCGGGTTTCTTTAAATAAGGTTTATTAATGAAAAAACATGATTAACATTCCACCCATGAGGCCACGAGGGCATTTGACTGCAGGAAAGGGCTACTGAGCATAATGAAAGAGCTAGCTCACTGAGAAACCTGCTATGGAGATGATGTTGAAAAGCACGCAGTAGACCAGATGCGGAGCTCATTCAAAGAGACGTAATAAAAAGGGCCGACCTGGAGATGAGATAGAGAGCAAACTGAGACTTGCGTGTTTGGATCATCTGTGAAGCGATGCTGTCTCTTGCTGGTTGACAGTTGTGCATCCTATAATGGCTAACAGGAATAGATTAGGCACATTTGCAATAGTGCTATATGCTATTTACGATGCGCCTGGCAACATCATGTCAGCTCCCCTGCTGCTTTTTTAAATGGAGATGCTTTATCTTGAATATAAAGCTATTGTTTACAGCTTGGGGTTTGCTTAAGAGTAGTTTGAGGTTATCTGAAGTTGTTTCAGAGTAGAAAACACCTCCAATTTTCGATCCCATGGGGACATTAGACACTGCTGTTTGTCAACAACAAAAAGTAACATATGCTTCTCTCGACATCACCAGAAACAGGTGGAACTCCCTGTATGGATTCCTCCCACCCATTATGTTAGAGCTCAATACCCACCCACACACACACACACACACACACACACACACACACACACACACACACACACACACACACACACACACACACGCACACACGCACACCCACACCCACACCCACACACACACACACACACATGCAAACACACATCTGTCATTAAACAACTAGGATCCGCTATCAATCAGTGCGGTGAACAGACAGAATAATGTAGTCCAAGTTACAGCCTCGCCAGCGATGGCTGCTAGCTAAGAATAGGGCCTTTCATCTACTCTCGTGCTGGCGCTGCCAAGCACATCACCTGTCACCTGTCACCTGCCACCACCGTCTGACTCTCTCAGAAGCGTTGAAGCGTCAAGGGGATTTGACTATAAACTTTTATTATGTTTTTATATTTAGGTGTCTCTAAGAGGACATTATTAACTCCAACTGCTACTCTAAACAGCACTTTTCTACTAAAGTAGGCTTTTTGAATTGAGTAACCTGTGTGTTGACGTTATGGTGAAGTAATACTGTATAAACGTAACATAACATTTACGGGAGTTCCCATCATGTGCCAGAGTAATGGCGTCTAGAATCTGTAAGGTCATCGAGTGTCTCAAACTTTCAACAATCCATCTCAGAGAAGATGCAATATTTTACTTGAGGTTGAGGTGCAGCTCTCGGGGGATCTTGGATGGTCGGTGGCCTGGCGGTTGGGAACTTGGGCCGGTGGCCGAGAGGTCGCTTGTTCGGGTCGCCAATTTGACTTGGTGGGAGAACTGTTGATGTGAGCTTGGGCGGGGCGCTTGGATGGGAATCTGCGAGATGACTGAATGTAATGTAAATGTTGAGCAGCTTCACAGCAGGTAGATTGTATGTTTGAAAATTCAATAAAAATAAATAACATATTTGACTTTCTTTCAAAAGCACTATTCGTTTTTGAGTTATGTCACACTCTTGTCTTCTCATTTTTGCAGCTCAAAAGGACATGTTATGTGTTCTGTCCCCGAGGACACTCACTTTAGACTGAAGCATGTCCTTCCTTCTGAATACACTACAGTTTAAAAGTTGGGGTCACAACCCACAAATGAGGATGCTCCTGATACTCTACTAGTCTAAAGAAGGCCAGTTTTATTGCTTCTTTAATCAGAACAACAGTTTTCAGCTGTGCTTAACATAATTGCAAAAGGGTTTTCTAATGATCAATTAGCCTTTTAAAATGATAAACATGGATTAGCTGACACAACGTGCCATTGGAACACAGGAGTGATGGTTGCTGATAATTGGCCTCTGAACGCCTATGTAGATATTCCATAAGAAATCAGCCGTTTCCAGCTACAATAGTAATTTACAACATTAACAAATGTTGATGTTATTTTAATGGACAAAAAATGTCAAAAACAAGAACGATAGTGTAGGTTACTGTTCATGATGACAGTTTCAATGACTGGAAAATAGTGTTACAATTACACACAATTACATTATTCCATGACAGCTATGTGATATGCAATAAGTGATGAATCATGTACCTTTTTTTGACTCCCTCAGCGCAACACACACACACACACACACACACACACGTTATTTATCTCCCTCTTGGTTTGATTTCTCTCACGTTATCTCAGCACATTTCATTTTGTAATCCACCAATGAAACGAGGAATGGAAAGATCTCAAAGCCCCAGACATCAAAGGCTCAATCATACCTGCCCAGGAGTGAACTACATCTATCTCTGATACATTCTGTACAGGAAACAGTTCAACATATCGTGCAGAAGTTATATTCAATAAGTTGGTGCATTACATCAGATGGGGGATGGAGATGGTATGAGAAAGATAAGTTGTAAAGAGAACCATAGACTATTAAGAAGGGATGGATAAAGGGAATGGGTCCATGGAGTAGAACATGGACAGACGGAGACAAAGGAGATGGACGGGAGGACAGGGGAAATAGAAAAGGAAGACTGAATGTAGAGAGAGCGAGAGGTTAGAATATATTTTCCACCCACAGTTGTTCCAGTTTGATTCCAGTTGTTCACAGATGGATCCAATACATCTGGTAATTGGCAATCAATTGAACAATCAACAGAAGCCTTTCAGGAAATACACCCGAGGAGCGATTGGGAATGTGTGTGTGTGTGTGTATGTATGTTTGTGTGCACCTGTGCTTGTGTGTGTACTGGGGTCCATACACCGAGTGTACAAAATTAGGAACACCTGCTCTTTCCATGACATAGACTGACCAAGTGAATCATATTGAAGTCACCTGTTAAATCCCCTTCAATCAGTATAGATGAATGGGAGGAGAAGGATTTTTAAGCCTTAAGACAATTGAGACATGGATTGTGTATGTGCCATTCAGAGGGTGAATGGGCAACACAAACATTTTAAGTGCCTTTGAAAGGGGTATGGTAGTAGGTGCCAGGCACACTAGTTTGAGTGTGTCAAGAACTGCAACGCTGCTGGGTTTTTCACACTCATGTATGAAGAATGGTCCACCACCCAAAAGACATCCAGCCAACTTGACACAACTGTGGGAACTGTGTGTGTTTGTGTGTGTGACCATGGTCCCAAGGTTGCTAATCAACAGGGATAAAGCGTGAGATGCCAGAACCAGCCAGATCACCCGTGATACAAGTCAGTATTCAACGTCCATCCATGTCTGAGGACGTTGGGACAACAGTAAGCGCTCTTACCTTCAAGAAGGTTTCTGTTTCGGTAGGGTGTTGTGGACAGGGGTTGTGGATGGGTGTCAGCATCTTCCTCTGATTCAAAATGTTGCAAGTTTGAATCCAGCGATCGAAAGTTGTTTTGTATATTTTTGTTTTAAGCCTATCCCAAACCTAGACCCTTACCACAACCATTCAGAGTTCATGCCTAAATGTGACCTTGAACACTTTGAAATGTGACATTTGGAACAACTTCGAAATTTGACTTTTGAGAAACATGGATGAACATGTCATTCTGACGTGAGACTGTGAGAGCTGGTAGACCAGAACAGTGCCCTTGTTCTGTATGATGTACTGGACAATCGTCAGCAGGATCTCTCTTCTGATTACACCATCAGAATCCCTCTCCTGTTTGAAATATATAATCGCCATATATTGAAGTCTGTTTGTTTTTTTTAAAGGGGAGGATTCAGCACCCGTTTGTTCAGTGAATGTTATTTTATCTACTTAGAGGCGTGGTTTCTAAAACATCCAGAGGTAATGAGATCCTCTGCTCTCACTGTGGTGCTGTGAAGCTGTAACGGGCTTAAGAGAAAATCATATTAGTCCTGCCACTATTAGGGTTGATGACCTCAGAGTTCCCTCATCAACAGAGGCATGTACTGTGTGTCTGTGGCTGGTCTGTGTGTCACTATGCGTCGCTGGTATCTCCCTCTCTTTGACTCATTTAGTCTATAATGTACAAGTTACAGTAAACTGTTCTTTGAGTTCAGTCAATGATGTCAGCACATATGATGTCCAGACATTCCTTTACAGCCAGCTCCCATCACATACCAGGGATTCACATTACAACCCCATTTATAAAGTATTTCTGTTCTTTTTTTTGTTGATGGAAATAGCAGATATTATATTTAAAAGGTTTGTAAACATGTTTGTATATTTGATCTGCAATGTGATGTTGGCTTCGTACTGTTGCTTGTGTTATGGCAAGATGATGTCGTCTCCTCCAATTTATTAGTCAGTAGCTAGAAATGATTGGTGAGAGACTACTATCCATCTCTGGAGGGCATCACATGTCTTTAGAGCTTTCTTTCTCAGACTTCAATAGTATGCTTCATGTAAGGTGACAACAGAGGTTCCCTATGTGTAGTCAACACCATAATTAAGTATCAATGCCATGTGGTTGAAAAAAAACAGTGTATAATATTCTAAACATCATCATAGTTTTCCAGCAACGCCTTATGCATGGGGGAAAGTGTTTAGGGCTGTATCATGTCACATCACTTAGCCACATGTCGCGCCCTCTGCCTGCGTCGGCTCCTTCCACTGATGAGCCAAACAGCCTTCTCTGTGGTCGTTAGCGACATTAGCCGCTAATGAAGAGTCTCTTCAGACAAGCAGTGCTTAATGAAGGGCCTTCCCTGTTTTCCCTCATCTTTTTCCTCTGTCTTTCGACGGCACGCCATCAAAAGTTTCTCGCCGAGCAAAATCCACCCGGATCCTGTTCAGAGGAGTTGGAGTTTAAACACTCCAACGGAATGACTTTGGTCCCAGAGGAACTGCTGTCTCTTTTTCCTTCTGCATTTTGGAAAGTGTGGACGCACACTTTGGAAAGGGTTTCATTAGTGCTAATGGTTTGTTTTGTTTCAACACTTGGTTATGGTTGAGGGGCTGTCTGTCTCCATAGGCCCACTGTTCTCTCTATGAAAACACATTAGTGACTGTTCACAGTGCCTCTGGGTGTTTTGATTATCGAACGTTTACATTACGCTACTTCTGTAACATCCGTTTTCAAGTGCTGACTGATATCACCAGGACCGTAACCTATGGCAATGTGTGTCCCCGTGTCTCTCTTTACATCCAATTACTGGCTTTGCCTGTGTCTGTTCTGGTTTGGTGTGTTCTGAAATAGTTCTGTCTTTATAACTTTTTAATTCAGGCTGGTAGAGAGTTTTAAATAGTCCCCTGCAAGGCAGATGAATGGTGTGGTCCAAGTCACTCTGGGACGCAGCAGCAGGCCACACTAGCAGAAGGGCGGGGAAGGGACCCTGCTGACTGACACACTTAAGTGTGTGTGTGTGTGTGTTATTGTGCCCTTCTGACCCCCATATACACAGTAGAGGTCCTTCTGGGCCCTGTGGTCAGTGTTGGGCGGATTACTTGACAAATGTAATCCGTTACTGATTACAGTTACATGACAATAAAGTGATCAGTAACATAATCCTTTGGATTACTCCAAAGTAGCGTAATCCAATTATTTTTGGATTACTTTCACTTCTAACACCCAGACATATTTTAAAACGATTTAAATATGTAGCATTACTTCATTTAGTAACATATTTCCAAATTGGGGACTAATATGAGACCATAAAAACACTATAAACCACATTCTTTATTCTATGTGTAAGAGCATAGTCACAGGGCTCCATACTAGCATTTTCAGTTGGGGCATCAGCCCATGATTTGGTCACACCAAAATATTGTTGCAGAGTCACGCAATAAATCAAATGTAGCCTAATCATCTTATAAAGTCATTCAAAGTGCTTCATTACAAAGTGGACTAGATGGCATGTTTCAAGAAATAAATGGTTAAATCTAACATGTCCAAGGAGGAATTCATTATTCCAGATATTTTTATGTGCAACCTACACCAGCGATGTTGTTTTACTGTCAAAATAGGGTTCCATAAGTTTAATGAATAGGCCTATGCACTCATCTTGAAATCGAATGGCCGATGTGAATTCCTTTTGTTCGCTACAGGTAGCCTAGCGGTTAAGAGAGTTAGGCCAATGACCGTAAAGGTTGCTGGTTCGAATCCCCGAGCGGGCTAGGTGAAAAATCTGTCCATGTGCCCTTGAGCCAGGCACTTAACCCTAGTTGCTCCAGATAAGAGAAACATGAGTATTTCCCATCTCTGGTTCCTCCTTTACATTAGACTTATTTGGCACAGTGTTTCTCAACCCTGGTCCTCGGAGTAAACATTTTTATTGTAACTAATCATCAAGCCCTCAATGAGCTGAATGAGGTGCGTTTGTACAGGGCTACAATAACAATGTGTACTGTTGGGAGTACTCAGGGACCAGGGTTGGGAAACACTGTGCTAAATATCTCAAATGTAAAAATGTACTGTACATGATAAATAAAATACAGAACTATAGAAAGCTGAGGCCCTCTTCTCTTCTACAGTAGACCATGTTTTTTCCTGTGATTTCATTCAGAAAGGATCTCTCTGTCTTGCTACATAGCACACGAAGGAGAGAGAGAGTGAAGGTGTACTGCTACGACGCAGCGGGCAGGAACTCTGTGGGGTCTAGACAACTGTCTGATTTGACTAGAAGGCTGGGTGTAAAATGTTTTGAAAGCCTTACCTATTTAAAACAAGCCATCCACCCTTGATGGGCGATCAGCAGGACAATAGAATCTTGTGAGAAGTCTTGAGGGTGCACTAAATGGCAGCAACATTTTTCCTCTTGATATTAGATGAAGTAATCCTAAATGTAATCAGCTGTTTTAAGAATGTAACAGAAATCCAATGATATATATATATATATTTAAGGTAATCGGGCAAAGAAAAGGGAAAGGGGGATACCTAGTCAGTTGCGCAACTGACTGCCTTCAACCGAAATGTGTCTTCCACATTTAACCCAACCCCCTCTGAATCAGAGGTGCAGGGGGCTGCCTTAATCAACATCCACAGTTACTTCATATTTGTAATCGGATGAAGTTATCCCCGTTACATGTCATCCGTTACTACCCAACCCTGCCTTTGGTGCCTGTCAGAGTGGGCTTACTCAGTACTTACAGTGCTGCTCAGAGGGGTTCCCAAATCTCCACTACAGAACAGCTCACAGGGTACAAGTAGAAAGTGGGTTACAACAGAACGTGTGCCTGGCCGTCCCCATAGGTGCCTCGCCAGCAGGGACTAAATAACTAAAGGAGTGTGCTGAGACAGCAAAGGCCAGTCTCAGCATCATTCAAGGAACAAGACATACTGTATCAACACAGAACCACCCTGAAAGGATGAAGTCACAGAGTTCGAGTGGGACTGGACTTGACCTTTGACATTCTGACTGATTCCACACTACCCAGACGTTGGAATGAGTGTGGAGAGCCATTACAACTAAGGAGTGTTTATAGTAAGGGAAAACCCAACCAGAAATGTATACGACTGTCCCTTTATTGTAAAGTGGTGGCGAGGTGATGGCCAGTAGAATCCACGTTCATCTTCATTGGGGTGCCACACCCTGTACTTGTGTATCTCAGTAGAGCAATGGCGCTTGCAATGCCAAGGGTTGTGGTTTTGATTCCCGCTTGGGCCACCCATACATAAAATGTATGGACGCATGACCGTGTCGCTTTGCATAAAAGCGTCTGCTTAATTGCATATTTTATTGCACCGGACAAAAATATAAACGCAACATGCAACAATTTCAAAGATTTTACTGAGTTACAGTTCATATAAGGAAATCAGTCAATTGAAATAAATTCATTAGACCCTAATCTATGGATTTCACATGACTGGGAATACAGATACGCATCTGTTGGTCACACACACATAAAAAAAAAAGGTAGGGAGTGGATCAGAAAACCAGTCAGTATTTGGTGTGACCACCCTTTGTCTCATGCAGCACGACACATCTCCTTAAAATAGAGTTGATCAGGCTGTTGATTGTGGCCTGTGGAATGTTGTCCCACTCCTCTTCAATGGCTTTGCGAAGTTGCTGGATATTGGCAGGAACTGAAACACGCTGTCGTACACGTTGATCCAAAGCCGGGATTGATCCATAAAGAGCTCACTTCTCCAGCGTGCCAGTGGGCATCGAAGGTGAGCATTTGCCCACTGAAGTCGGTTACGACACCGAACTGCAGTCAGGCCAAGACCCTGGTGAAGACAAACGAGCACGCAGATGAGCTTCCCTGGGACGGTTTCTGACAGTTTGTGCAGAAATTCTTCTTGTGCAAACCGACAGTTTCATCAGCTGTCCGGATGGCTGGTCTCAGACGATCCCGCAGGTGAAGAAGCCGGATGTGGAGGTCCTGGGCTGAAGTGGTTACACGTTGTCTGCGTTTGTGCGGCCGATTGGACATACTGCCAAATTCTAAAACGATGTTGGAGGCGGATAATGGTAGCTCTGGTTGACATTCCTGAAGTTATCATGTCAATTGCACGCTACCTCAAAACTTGAGACATCTGTGGCATTGTGTTGTGTGACAAACCTGCACATTTTAGAATGGCCTTTTATTGTCCCCAGCACAAGGTGCACCTGCGTAATGATCATCCTGTTTAATCAGCTTCTTGATATGCCCCACCTGTCAGGTGGATGGATTACCTTGGCAATGGAGAAACTCTCACTAACAGGGATGTAAACAAATTTGTGCATCAAATTTGAGAGAAATATGCTTTTTGTGTTTAGGTAAACATTTCTGGGATCTTTTTATTTCAGCTCTGTGTATGTTAGGATTGAATTTTCTTGGTATCAGAAGTCTTCAATTACACATTAAGTGGTGACACTCAGATCGTCTACTGTGCTTATATGGGCTAGACACTACCAATGCCTACTAATGACATGATTGAATAAAACAACGACGTTAGCCCTCCCTGAGTGATCTGGCTTTTATGAGTATGTGAAATATTGTGATCACATTACTTATGATACCTCTCTCTGGTTCCCAGTGTCAGGTGGTTGGAGTGGTGAGGAGATTTAATTGAAACAGCACTCTGAAATGCCCTTGTGCTTTTGACAGCGAACCCTGGCTCTCTGATGAGGCTTGTCGTCAGAGCTGTGCCTGCCATAACGATCATTGTAGCCTACAACTCATTATTGCAGCCGATTAACACTCAAAAAGGCGTCTAAAAATACTGAACACACAGCCTGGGTCGTATTCACGAAGAATGAAACGGAAGCAAATGGGCTGAAACGGTGAGGAACTACCTGGAACCTATTAGAAACGCTTGTTTTTGTTTAACCGGGACAAAGTTAATAGACATACTCAAATATGTTACATCAACAGACGGGAATGTTTCAATCAGTCCCCAGGGTCACTGTGATGTTATGTGTCTGTGTGTGGAACACTTGGAGGCGAGGTGAGAGAAGGTTTCACGTCTCGTCATGACCCCAGGAATACCAAGCCCGTGTCACCTGGCATTATGCTGCTAGCATTCCATGGATCTTCTTGATGATCGTACAGTACATACTCTGCTCGCTCACCACTTAACGCTTCGGTGGGTCTGCTAGCCCAGCTTGTATGGGAGATGTTGACATGGTATTCATTGCGAGTACAGATAGAAATGTACCGATGTCATTCTGGTCCACAGGACTATTGGCAGTCGCAGTAGTACCCACCTGTGGTCTAAAGCTCCGTGAATAGGCTGTGTTACTACTGACCACCAAGGCCCCCCCCCCCCCCCCCCGTCGGCTCTGTGGGCCACGCATCTCACAGCCGCACTCCAATTCAATTACAGTCAAATGGTGGAATGTCACAAAAGCCTTCGTAATGGACGTGGACAGCGAGTGGCACGAGAGCGGTCAGGGAGGTCCGCGGTGGCACATAGAGTCGAGAATGGTGGTCTTTCCCTGACAACCTACCTACACAGATCCCACTTATTGTATTCCATTTCAACCCCCTCAAAGAAAATGAAGGCTTCCTGAAATGTGGGATAATCCTTTATGACATGAAATACAAATAGTGAACACAGTTCTGTATATGAAGGCGGCTCTGAGTGTAAACGACTGTGTCTTCTTTTTCTCCCTCTGTCGCTCCCTATTATTAGAGGTGGAATTCTGATCCCTTTGTGAGTGGCTATCAGAAAGAGCCGACTGGGCCGCTTTGAAGTCTGCCGATCGATCAACACCAATCTGGGGAGGAATTGGAGAGCAGGGGGAACATGCTTAATGTCTTCCCCCAGGCAGGTCTGACACCAGCGACGAACAGCCCAGTAGAAGGAAGATGTGATATGATGTGGCCAGACAGGGGAAATGAATGAATTGATGGGCCTAGTTCTGTTGGGCTCACTGGGTCTTGAAGTGACACACGTCACATACAATGAAGTAAAGAAATAGACAGACATGGACAGAAGTGATTCATTTGTGTCAGACATTTACTGGTATCATGTAGATACAGGAAACCAGAGTCAGGTTAGGGTAATATTGGGAATAGCAGAAATCAGTTTTGAAAACAGAGTCAGTTTGTAAGTGTGTGTGAGTTCTGTAAATTACAGTTACAGAATCGTACTCCATTCTTCTCAATATGTTTCTGTTGTTCTCATGTGTGTCATCAACTAGGCTCCCAGCCATGGACAGAAGACGAACAAATTAAATGTATCGCTTCTGCCTTAGAGGGCATCACCAGTAAACTACTACAACTCTCTCTCGCTTTATCTCTCTCTCTCTCTCTGTTTTTCTCTCTCTCTCTCTCTCTCTCACTCCCTCTCTCTCTCTCACTCCCTCTCTCTTTCGTTCTCCCTCTCGCTCTCTCCCTCGCTCCGCCACGGCTCCACCGTTCTAATTGAAGTGGTTAATTAACTAGAAAAAACACATTAACACCTTTCCAGGCCATTAGGAGATGTGGGTACGGAAAGGGTTGGATAAAATCGTCTGAAGTGCGTCATGCTTCCTCTCCCGCCATCGCCCCGGAGACGGGGAGAGTGACGGTTGCCTGGCCACATGGGCAGGTGCAAATATGAAGGCAGCCAATCGGACAGTTTTAATTTGTTTTTCTGTCGCGTAGCCGCGCCAAGGCCAGGAAAGGACACGGGAGCTAATGTGTATTGTACAAAAGAAATGTCATCAGAACAATATTTTATGTAGCATTTTATGGCACCTCTCACAAAGATGTGAGGGAAGACAAATACAGACGCACACCTTCGTAGACACACCAATATGTGTAGACAGACAGACAGACAGACAGACAGACAGACAGACAGACAGACAGACAGACAGACAGACAGACAGACAGACAGACAGACAGACAGACAGACAGACAGACAGACAGACAGACAGACAGACAGACAGACAGACAGACAGACAGACAGACAGGACAGACAGACAGACAGACAGACAGACAGACAGACAGACAGACAGACAGACAGACAGACAGACAGACAGACAGACAGACAGACAGACAGACAGACAGACAGACAGACAGACAGACAGACAGACAGACAGACAGACAGACAGACAGACAGACAGACAGACAGACAGACAGACAGACAGACAGACAGACAGACAGACAGACAGACAGACAGACAGACAGACAGACAGACAGACAGACAGACAGACAGACAGACAGACAGACAGACAGACAGACAGACAGACAGACAGACAGACAGACAGACAGACAGACAGACAGACAGACAGACAGACAGACAGACAGACAGACAGACAGACAGACAGACAGACAGACAGACAGACAGACAGACAGACAGACAGACAGACAGACAGACAGACAGACAGACAGACAGACATTAACAGATGCTGCAGATGCAGTTAGATATGGCTGATGGCCAGGAGCAGAGAGATTAATACACATGCTCTGGCTCTAATAGAGGGAGTCACACAGTAGGTGAATAACGGAGAGGGAACAGAGATACAGAGGCAGATGCTCATCAATTCAGCAGGAACAGTCACTCTCTCTCACACTCACTCACACACACACACACACACACATACACGCACACACATACACGCACACACACACACGCACCACATAGAAGTCCTTTTAGAGAAGCAGACCATGGAGTGTCAGACACACACACGCACATAGAGAGGGGGTAGAGAGTGTAAGGCCTTGTCAGGGGCCTGCTGTTCGTTTCCACAGTTCAGTACCAGCTCACCAGTGGAACCGAGGGACAGAGCCACCCTGGTCCCAGGCACACAATCCCTCACTTATGCCTACCATCCTCCCTGCGGTCTGCTCCTTCTGATTCAGAACCCAACAGCCCAACCATTCTCACTGTCGTTGCACAATGGGAGGAATGTCTTCGGCGTGTGCGTGAGAGTGTGTGTTAAAACAGATGTGGGAAGCCTTTCGAACAGTCCTTATTTTGAGCAAAAACGTCCCTCTTTTGCCCTCTGAAGAAATCATGCACGACTCAAATGACAAACATACAGTATATCTTTCTCTCTTTGTCATGCAGATGCATAGTTAACATTCACATTGTTGGCATTTTGCCTCTTGTTGTGGGACTGTTCACCCTTTGTCAAAGTAGCTTGTGCAGACTGTGTGCTTCATTATACAGTAGCAGCCTGAGATGAAGTATGCGCGACCATTGCATAAGCTACACCTCAAGGGCCACACCTCCCACCAAATTCCCCAGAATGGGAACAATCCGTCCAAGTGTCTGCTAAACGGCCTAGCCATGGGACAAACAGTGTCTGATCCATCAGAACTGGTGGTGGGGGGAATGGAGGGATGAATGGATGGAAGGATGGAGGAAGGGAGGGGGCATTATCATCTGCCACAGAGAGCGCCTGACCGGCCTGGTGTGGGTATTGGTAGGCATGGGAGGGTATTGTCTTCTCATTCTCCCCTAACAAAGGCATATTTTTCCAGTGGCCATACATTCTATAGGAACAAGTGTCACACTGTCCGGAAGGATCGGACGGTGGCAAAGGCAAGGTCAGGAGACAAAACAACGTTTCACTGGTCCAGTCAAAGGACAGAAGCAAAGTGATACTTCTTCTTCTCCTCATCCACAGATCTGTTCTTCTTCTGTCTTCTCTCTGTTTCTGTCCACTTCTCCCTGTTTCTCTCGCTCATACTCTCTTTGTCTCTCTCCTGCTGTCAGACACTCACTTTAGGCTGTCACAAGACTCACGGCATTGTTTCTTTTCTATAACTGACTTCTTCCAATTATGGCAGAACATTATTTACCTGAAAGCAAAACTAAGACCTCCCATGTGTGCTCTCATTTATGTAAATGCCTCCAATGAAGAAAAACTCTCTCTCTGTCTCTCTATCACTCTGTCTCTCTCAAACGCACGCGCACACACACAGACACGCACACGCACGCACACACACACACACACACACGCGCGCATACACACACACAGTCTTATACAGCTAACCTTGTGGGGACACACAATTCAGTCGCATTCAAAATCGTATTTTCCCTAAACCTAACCCTATCCTGTACTCTTACTCTTACCCTAACCCTAAAACTAACCCTAGCTCCTAACCCTAACCCTAAACCTAATTCTAACCCTAACACAAATTCTAAACTCCCTAGAAATAGCATTTGACCTCCTTGGGACTAACAAAATGTCCCCAATTGGTCAAATTGAGTTAGTTTATAATTCTTGTGGAAACTTCTGATTAAACACGTTCCACACACACACACACACACACACACACACACACACACACACACACACACACACACACACACACACACACACACACACACACACACACACACACACACACACACAAACAAACAAACAAACAAACAAACCAAGCACACAGACACATCTCACACATCAGACTAATCTCTCAGCCTCACAGCACGTGTAGTGTCCAGATCGTTACACAAACCTCTAAAGCGTTACTGCGTGTTTCTCACAGCCAGTGCTTCAGCCCCATTTAAAGAAAACAGAAAAATCTATATTTCTTATTAGCAATCCCTGCTGATGTGCCTGAGGCTTGGCTTTTTTCAACATTTCTTTCCTTTGTGCTGTTGGAAGATAGGGGAGACTGGGAGCAATTGTAACACCTTGAATTTATCCTAACAGAAACAAGCTAGAGTGATGAAACTCTCTAAGTACATGCCCATTTTGGATATTTTCCTGCTTCAAATGTTTCTGCCAAATGCCTCAGTATTTGCTATTTTTTTCACAGGCTTTATTTTTCTTATACTGTCCTGAGCGTTAATATCTAATAATTCAAACTAGCATAATTTTCATCACTATATGTTGATTAAACATTGACATGATTGACATGTGTCACTATGGTTGCTAGGCACAAGAGGTTTATCATGGCTGCTAGGGTTTTGGGAACAATTGTAATGCAGTGTTACATGCTACCTGGACACAAAAACTTCCCGTCTTTATGCTAAGCTAGTTAGCATTGGCTTACAAAAATACCTCTAGCTTCCTTCATACTAGACGCAGATACAGTATATACCTTTGGTATCTACGACTTCATCTGACTCTGGGTATTGCCAAAATCCCAAACTATCGCTGTAAAATGACCCTAAGCCAAGCAGCCACTTTATAAAAACAAGTCAATCTAACTTTAAGATTTGTTTTATTAACCATGCAAGTCAGTTAAGAACAAATTCTTATTTACAATGACGGCCTACACCAGCCACACTCGGACGACGCTGGGCCAATTGTGTGCCATCCAATCACAGCCGGTTGTGATACAGTCTGGTTTTGAACCAGTGTCTTAGACGACTGCGCCACTTGGGATCCCTGGCATGAATTATTGTCACGCCCTGCCCATAGAGAGCCTTTTAATTCTCTATTTTGGTTAGTTCGGGGTGTGACTAGGGTGGGTAATCTAAGTTGTTTTATTTCTATGTTGGCCTGGTATGGTTCATAATCAGAGGCAGCTGTTTATCGTTGTCTCTGATTGGGGATCACCACTGTGTTTTGTGGGATCTTGTTTATGTGTAGTTGCCTGTGAGCACTCCATAGCTTCACGTGTCATTTGCTCTTTATTGTTTTTTTTGTGCGGTTCACTTCTAATAAAATGTCGAACTGATTTCACGCTGCGCTTTGGTCCGAATGTTATTACGACGATCGTGACAGAAGATCCCACCACACCAGGACCAAGCAGCGTGCCCAGGAGGAGAAGGTATCCTGGGCTTGGGAGGAGATCAAGGAGGAGAAGATATCCTGGACTTGGGAGGAAATAATGGGAGGACATGAAAGCCTTCCTTGGAAGCAGACGCAAGGAGAGAAGGGAAGACAGCGACGGTTCGCAGCCACAACGAAAGCCCAAAGAACAGCTACCAAAAACGTTTTAGTGGGGCACACGGGGTGGTCGGCGGAGCCGAGGAGTGAACCAGAGCCAATCTGGGAGAAGATGGAAAAATTGGAGGAGAGTGAACGGAGAGAGTCAGAGACCGTCAGTGAGTTGATGGAGAACTTGGAGGAGAGAGAAATGAGAGAGTTGTTGTGTTGGTGTATGATGCACGACCTTCGCCCTAAGGAGCATGTTATCAGTTTGATGCCACCTGAGTCAGCTCTCCGTACTCATCCTGAGGAGCGTGCTAGCAGTCTGGTAAAAACTGTGCCGGCTCCACGCACCAGGTCCCCAGTACACCTCCACAGCCCAGTACGTCCTGTGCCAGCTCTCCGCACTCCCCTTGAGGAGCGTGTCATCTGTCCGGTACCATGTGTGCCGGCTCTACGCACCAAGTCTCCAGTATGCCTTTACAGCCCAGTACGTCATGTGCTTGCTCCTCGCACTTGCCCTGAAGTGCGTGTCACCAGTCCGGTGCCACCTGTGCCGGCTCCACGCACTAGGCCTCCAGTGCGCCTTCCCAGTCCGGTACGTCCTGTGCATGCTCCTCGCACTCGCCCTGAAGTGCGTGTCACCAGTCCGGTGCCACCTGTGCCGGCTCCACGCACCAGGCTTCCGGCGACGGTTCACAGTTCAGAGCTTCCGGCGACGATCCACAGTCCAGAGCTTCTGGCGACAGTCCCCAGTCCAGAGCTTCCGGCGACAGTCCCCAGTCCAGAGCTTCCGGCGACAGTCCCCAGTCCAGAGCTTCCGGCGACAGTCCCCAGTCCAGAGCTTTCGGCGACGGTCCCCAGTCCAGAGCTACCGGCGACGGTCCACAGTCCAGAGCTACCGGCGACGGTCCACAGTCCGTAAACTCCTGCGATGGTTCACAGTCCAGAACCTCCTGCGACGGTCCACAGTCCTGCTCCATGGCAGGAGCCTCCCTCTGCGCCGGTACCCAGTCTGGGTACGGTGTCCAGTTCCGCTCCAGGGCAGGAGCCTTCCTCTGCGCCGGTGCCCAGTCCAGGTGTGGCAGCCAACCCAGCTCCATGTCCGGAGCCCTCCTCTGTGCCGGTGTCCAGTCCAGGCACGATGTCCAGTCCCGCTCCAGGGCCAGAGCCTTCCTCTGCGCCGATGCCCAGTCCAGGCACGGTGTCCAGTCCCGCTCCATGGCAGGAGCCTTCCTCTGCACCGATGTCCAGTCTAGACCCGGTGTCCAGTCCCGCTCCATGGCAAGAGCCTTCCTCTGCGCAGGTGCCCAGTCCAGGCACGGCGTCCAGTACAGCTCCATGGCCGGAGCCTTCTTCTGCGCCGGTGCCCAGTCCAGGTACGCCACCTAGTCCCACTCCATGGCAGGAGCCTTCCTCTGTGCCGGTGCCCAGTCCAGGTACGGCGTCCAGTCCCGTTCCAAGGCCGGAGCCTTCTTCTGCGCTGGTTACCCAGTCCAGGCACAGCGGCCAACCCAGCTCCATGGCCGGGGCCGTCCTCTGCGCCGAGGCCCAGTCCGGGCACGGTGTTCTACCTGGCTCCATGGCCCGACCCGTGGTCTGGGCGCGGGAAAAGGCCGGAGTCCGCACCTTTGGAGGGGGGGGGGGGGGGGTATTGCAAAAAATTGGCAAAGCATTTCACGTCCTGTCCTGAATACAGAGTGTTATGTTTAGGGAAAATCCAATACAACACATTACTGAATAACACTCCTGTCACGCCCTGACCATAGAGAGCCTTTATATTCTCTATTTTGGTTAAGTCAGGGTGTGACTAGGGTGGGTAATCTAGGTTGTTTTATTTCTATGTTGGCCTGGTATGGTTCCCAATCAGAGGCAGCTGTTTATTGTTGTCTCTGATTGGGGATCATATTTAGGCAGCCATTACCCTACTGTGTTTAGTGGGATCTTGTTTATGTGTAGTTGCCTGTGAGCACTCCATAGCTTCACGTGAGGTTTGCTCTTTATTGTTTTTTTTGTGCGGTTCACTTCTAATAAAATCTCAAACCGATTTCACACTGCGCTTTGGTCCAAATGTTATTACGACGATCGTGACAATTGTATACTGAACAAAAATATAAACGCAACACGCAACAATTTTACTGAGTTACAGTTCACATGAGGAAATCAGTCAACTGAAATAAATTCATTAGGACCTAATCTATGTATTTCACATGACTGGGAATACAGATATGCATCTGTTGGTTACAGATACCTTTAAAAAAAATGGCCTCACAATGGGCCTCATGATCTCAAATCAAATCAAATTGTATTAGTCACATGCGCCGAATATAACAGGTGTAGCCATTACATTGAAATGCTTACTTACGAGCCCCTAACTAACAACACATTTTTTTAAACGGATAAGAATAAGAGGTAAAAGTAACAAATAATTAAAGAGCAGCAGTAAAATAACAATAGTGAGACTATATACAGGGGGGTACCGATACACAGTCAATGTGCGGGGGCACCGGTTAGTTGAGGTAGTATGCACATGTACAGTTGAAGTCAGAAGTATACATACACTTAGGTTGGAGTCATTAAAACTCAATTTTCAACCACTCCACAAATTTCTTGTTAACAAACTATAGGTTGGCAAGTCGGACATTTTCACTTAGGGGTGTACTCACTTTTGTTGCCAGCGGTTTAGACATTAATGGCTGTGCATTGAGTTATTTTGAGGGGACAGCAAATTTACACTGTTATACAAGCTGTACACTCACTACTTTACATTGTATCAAAGTGTAATTTCTTCAGTGTTGTCACATGAAAAGATATACTCAAATTTACAAAAATGTGAAGAGTGTACTCACTTTTGTGATATACTGTAGGTATTCCTCCTGTCCAGATGGGATAGGGTGGTGTGCAGTGTGATGGCGATTGCATCTTCTGTGGACCTTTTAGGGTGGTAAGCTAATTGAAGTGGGTCTAGGGTGACAGGCAAGGTGGAGTTGATATGATTCTTGACTAGTCTCTCAAAGCACTTTATGATGACAGAAGTGAGTGCTATGGGGCAATAGTCATTTAGTTCAGTTCCCTTAGCTTTCTTGGGAACAGGAACAATGGTGGCCATCTTGAAGCATGTGGGGACAGCAGACTGGGATAGTGATTGATTGATTGATTATGTCCGTAAACACACCAGCCAGCTGGTCTGCGCATGCTCTGAGGACGCGGCTAGGGATGCCTCCTGGGCCGGCAGCCTTGCTAGGGTTAACACTGTTAAATGCTTTACTCACTTCGGCCATGGAGAAGAAGAGCCCACAGTATTTGGTAGTGGGCTGTGCCGGTGGCACTGTATTGTCCTCAAAGCGCACAAAGAAGTTGTTAGAGATTACTAGAGATTCTGTGTTCGAGCCCAGGCTCTGTCGCAGCCGGCTGCGACCATGAGGCCCATGGGGCGGCGCACAACTGTCCCAGCGTCGTCCAGGTTAGGGAGGATTTGGCCGGCAGTGATATCCTTGTCTCATCGCGCACTAGCTACTCCTGTGGCGGGCCGGGTGCAGTGCACGCTGACACGGTTGCCAGGTGTACGGTGATTCCTTCGACACATTGGTGTGGTTGGCTTCTGGGTTGGATGGGCATTAAGTCAAGAAGCAGTGCGTTTTGGTTGGGTTGTGTTTCGGAGGACGCATGGCTCTCGACCTTGCCTCTCCCGAGTCCGTACGGGAGTTGCAGCGATGAGACAAGGCTGTAACTACTACCAATTGGAAACCAGAAAATTGGGGATAAAAAAATCCAAATTAAATAGTCACAGTGGGTACAACTTCTCCTATACACTTCCTTATAAACTCGCTCACCGAGTCAGCGTATACGTCAATGTTATTATCTGAGGCTACCCGGGATATATCCCAGTCCATGTGATCGAAGCAATCTTGAAGCGTGAAATCTGATTAGTCAGATCAGCATTGAATAGACTTAAGTATGGGCGCTTCCTGTTTTAGTTTCTGCCTAAAGGGGGGGAGCAACAAGATGGAGTCATGGTCAGATTTGCCAAGAGGGCGAGGGAGGGGCTTGTATGCATCGCGGAAGTTAGAGTAGTGTTACTTGAGCGTGTTATTCGCTCGTGTACAGCAATCGATATGCGGATAGAATTTAGGTAGCCTTGTTCTTAAATTAGCTTTGTTAAAATCCCCAGCTACAATATATGCAGCCTTGGGATATATGGTTTCCAGTTTGCAGTGAAGTTCCTTGATGGCCGTCTTGGTATCCGCTTGCGGGGTGATATACATGGCTGTGGCGATAACCAAGGAGAGTTCTCTTGGTAGATAATATGGCCGGCATTTGATTGTGAGGAATTCTAGGTCAGGTGAACAAAAGGATAATTACACCATGAGTTGTTAATCATGAAACATACACCCCCGGCCCTCTTCTTACCGGAGAGATGTTTATTCCTGTCGGCGTGATGCATTGAAAATCGCCTAGTTGTATGGACTCCGACAGCATTTCTCCAGTTAGCCATGTTTCCGTGAAACAAAGTATGTTACAATCCCGGATATCTCTTTGAAAAGCAACTCTTGCCCTGATTTTGTTGACTTTGTTAACTTGGCACTGGACATTAGCGAGTAACATACTCGGAAGCGGTGGGTTGTGTGCATGCATCCGAAGCCTCACTTGAAGACCGCTCCGGCACCCTCTCCTCGGATGGCGTTGTTTTGGGTCGGCCTCTGGAATGAGTTCAAATGTCCTGGGTGGTGCAGACAAAGGATCCGCTTCGGGAAAGTCGTATTCCTGGTCGTAGTGCTGGTTGTGCTGGTAAGTTGACGTCTCTCTGATATCCAATAGTTCTTCCCGGTTGTACATAATAACACTTAAGGTTTTCTGGGCAAACAATGTAAGAAATGATACATTAAAAAAAATACTGCGCAGTTTCCTAAGGACTAGAAGTGAAGTGGCCATCTCTATCAGCGCCATCTTGTACTTTTTGACCATGAGGCACTCTGTTCAAAATGTTGACATCAGCAAACCGCTCGCCCACACAGCGCCATACACATGGTCTGCGGTTGTGAGGCCGGTTGGTTCTCTAAAGCGACGTTGGATGTGGCTTATATAGAGAAATTAACATTAAATTATCTGGTAACAGCTCTGGTGGACATTCCTGCCATCAGCATACCAATTGCAAGCTCCTTCAAAACCTGAGAGATCTGTGGCATTGTGTTGTATGACAAACTGCACATTTTAGAGTGATCTTTTATTGCCCCCAGCACAAGGTGCACCTGTGTAATAATCATGATGTTTATTCAGCTTGATATGCCACACCTGTCAGGTGGATTAATAATCTTGGCAAAGGAGAAATGCTCACTAAAGGGATGTTAACAAATGTGGGTATGGAATACTTCTGGGATGTTTTATTTCAGCTCATGAAACATGGGACCAACAATTTACATGTTGTGTTTATATTTTTGTTCAGTGTACAAATACTAACTTAGTTAGTATTTAAGGACTAAAGGCTTAGTCCTGCAGAGTGCCAAAAGAGTTGTAAATAGATATGATCTGGACACCATCAGACTATTCTAAAAATGGCATTGCACAAACGGGTGTTAATGTAAATATTGGTAATATACATTAAAGCACTTATATTTATTTCAAAATCATTACATAGGTCTATAATTCATAAACATGAATGGATTTTTATTAGGTGTTACATTTCATCACCACTAATGTAATGTCCAGACCTCTCGGACTGAAATCAATATTGTGATCCGACCCTCTTATGGACAGACCTATAAATAGTATAACTGATTAGGAAACAGATGTAGTTTTATATCTAAAAGTGGTCTCTCCCCTACACAAGTTAGAAGGACAGCCTTTCGGAGAGTTCATGCTGTTGTAGATTTGTACCTCTATTGGTACTGCACTAGAAAAAGTAGGGGTTCTGCTTTTATTAACATCTGTGGTACAGTATATGATGTTTCATTAAAGGCAAATGTGTTGAGTGTTGTGAGGCTGCAAACATATTGATTACAGTACGGACCTGGATTCATGTTCTGTTTACAAATCCCATTATTACGCAACCTCTTGACCGGACGGAGCAACGGTTACACTTTAGAAATCATTTATATATCTGAGGAATATCTTTAACCTGCATTTTACATCCTTCTATTTTAAAGGTTACTATCTGCAGGAGCCATCTGGTTAAGTGGAATTGTCAAGGGTGAATGGCCGTATCCTATCATCACCACAGTAGTTAGTGTAACAGTTGGCTACACTCAAGCCTCTGTATCCTGGTGACTTTGAAAACAGTGCTGCTTCAAAGTCACAGATAAAAGACAGATTAGGTCGACACACAAGGAGCATTCTGGGTAGGGGATGTGACGGGAAATCAGAGGCCCAACCCTTTCTAAAGACTGTGTGATAGATCCACTTTAAAATACGTTGAGAGGGAGAGAAGAGGGAAGAAAACTCCTGGCAACACAGACAGAAGTGCTGTCCTTGCTGGGGATAATTGGGCTGTTTCTTTTGTTTCCTCCCGGGTCCTTCACTCCTTCCCTTCCCTCTCCTCCACGCCGTTCTCTCGCTCTCCCTCTATTTACTTAGCAAAGGAAAATTGTGTACTGGGGACAGGGGCAGGGGCATTAAAAGAGGGAAAGGGGGTTGCAGGCTTGCATTGTGATTGATTAAGAGGGCCATAGGAAAGGGCCATTGGGATAATACACAAGTTTCACGGCCGCCCGATTCAGGGCCTGTTTGCGAGTCGGCGCAGGATTTTAACGAGTGACATTGTAAAGCACCATAACATGAATTTACAAGGGTAAGTTAAGCAACAAAGCAGGTATGTAAGTGAAAGAGAAAAAAAAATGCATTATGGTATGTCAAACTAATCTGAAGGCCATAGATGAAGAAAGGAAGTGTTGCCAATCATGCCAATTTGAGTAGGCTATACATAGAACATTGCACTACAGAGACTTTTCATTTTTACTTTTGCTTTTCTTCCACCAGTTCATTTGTCAATCCAGAACCATATTTCTACTTTGTGGCCCTAGTGCTGTGAGTGGGGCTTGTTCATCAACCTGGTCTCAGAGCATTTCATATTATTCTGTAGGTAAATCCGAGACACTCCATTTAGCATGATATGTTACATTTGGCATGGTATGTATTCATCCATTTCGTATGATATGTTACGAATTCCAATTTGTTGTTGATAACGTTAGGTAAGTGGCTAACGCTAACATTAGCTAGGCTAGGGGTGGGGTTAAGGTTAGGGCTAAGGTTTGGAGTTAGGTTAAAGGGCTAAGGTTAAGGTTAGGGGAAGTCAGTTAAAAGGGTTAAGGTTAGGGGAAAGGTTAGCTTACATGGTAAGTAGTTGCTAATTAGCTAAAATGCTAAAGTTCTTTGTGATGAGATTTGGACACTCAACCAAATGTAACATATCATACTAGTGTCCCGGATTTACATTTACTATGTTACGTCTAGTCTGTGTGAATTGACCACCAGGAGCACTGACAAGAGAACTCTCACTGTTATGCCTGAATAGAGTTTTGTTGTATTCTATACTGTTATGTACTGCATTGGACAGTCATTGTATAGTACTATATTGTAATGTACTGTTCTTTACTGTACTGTATTGCATAGGAGACAGCATTATGACTGAGCAGGAGTCCACAGGGCCATCTTATTAGGTTTCCCACCATTTTTTATTTCACTCACTCTCTATACACAAATTCATATTACTCATCATGACATTTTTCATTTCTGTCCTTTGATTAGAAACCCTTTCTTTCCATGCTCATTTTTTTAAATGTGTAACGGTAATCTGTTAATCAATACTCTTTATGATTATTTTCTCTGGGTGCCATTTCCACCCAAGATCTATAAAAGACAGGATATTGTTTGTTCCCACTAATCCACTGATACATATTCCATATTGTTTACTGCATGTCATAATGCATTATGTTCACAACAAATCACCTAATCAATTCTCTTTGTGATCAAAATGCCTGAAAAATGATATTATTCACATATACAGTAGATGTTCACCAACAAGCCAATAATTCACCCCAGTCATGGCAAAATCCTCAGCAGCAACAACTTTGATCTTACTGCAGATTGTGTGATCGATGGATGATGTCTAGTTGGATAGATGAACGGTCTCTGTGAAAGCACTGCTGGTTCGAAACATAGTGCACCAATTAGGATTCTAAAGAGGTTAGGGAAGGCAGCAACATAAGTACACATGGCTGATTTGATTATTGGCTATTGGTCAGGGAAGAGGGACCTGGTCAGAAATATAATGCCCTCGGGGCAAGGTCAGCTCCTTTGAAGAGGCTTTGCTAAGGATTACCATGGAGATGGAGTGTGTGTTTGTGTGTGTATGCATGCCTCGGCGTGTGTGTGTTAGTGTTTGATCCATGATAAATAAGATCCTGCTGGTTTCTCCTTACGTTATGCTTGCTTGCTTTGAATCCAATGAATTTCCACCACTTTGAACAAGCTCCTCACACCGTCAGTACTCCTACATCTTTCTCTCTCTAGGAATATACAGTAGTGGGCCTTGTTGTATTTTTATTTATGAGACACTGATAAATGTGGTGGGGCTGATGGCTTTGGTCTTTGGGGTTTGCCTTTTCTTCCCACTTCTACAATATCATTAGCACCACAGGTGCTTGATCAGGCTATACAGCCTGCAGGGTTTTCCATACATCGCATAGACAGGGAAAAATACATTTGCGGGAAAAACAAAGGCGGAGGAGTATGTTTCTACAACCCACGGTGTGAATGTAAGAATGTACAAACCCTTAACATGTTCTGTTCCTCTGACCTGGAATACCTCACAATCAAATGCAGACCCCTTTATCTCCCGAGACAATTCACAGCTGTTTGTATCAAGGCTGTGTACAGTTTGTGGCTGTAGAATCTAGTGGAAACCATTTATAATCCACACACAGGCTTGAAAATAATGCACCAGTTTAAGCACCGCCTTCACCCAATCCTGATTCATCCAAATAATCAATGACGAAAACACAAAACCAGGAACTACTGCTGCTCGTAATCAAATAATTAAATGTGAGCCTTGACAGATTCACACCATTTCATCTGTTCACGAGAGATTACCCGCCTATAGGCAACATTTTTAAACAGAAGGTACCTGTGGTAAATGTCTGTTGAACGCAGGTCTGACCAATCGGAATCCCATGCTACAGGACTGTTTTGATCACGCGGATGTCGATTAAAAAAACATACCCAAACAAAAAACCTAGATAGATGGCAGTATTCGCACAAAACTGAAAGCACAAACCACTGCATCTAATCACGGTAAGGTGACTGGAAATATGGACGCCTACAAACAGACCATCTATGACCGCCGCAAGACAAAGAGGCAAAAATATAAGATGCAAAAATATATTACATAGATGTCACACTCTTAGACAAGCTAACACATTTTTGTCATGCTTGAAAGAAAACAACACAGAACCACCAGGCCCGGACAACATACCAAGCTGCATTCTCAGAGCATGCGCAGACCAGCTGACTGGAGTGTTTAAGGACATTTTCAACCTCTCACTGTCCCAGTCTGTCAACCTCACTTGCTTCAAATGGTCACCATTGTTCCTGTACCCAAGCAAGCTACTGTAAGGTCAGTGAACTAAATGACTATCCCACTGTAGCACTCACATCTGTCATCATGAAGTGCTTTTGAAAGTTTAGTCAAGGACCATATCACCTCCACCATACCGACACCCTTGACCCACTACAATTTGCATACTGCCCCAACAGAGCCATGGACAATGCAATTGCTGTTGACCTGCACACTGCCCTATCCCACCTGGACAAGAGGAATACCTATGTGAGAATGCTGTTCATATCAGGTATCAACGTAAGACCCCAGTGCAGACTGTGTGAAGTGACAATGTTTATTGTAACAACAGGGGCAGGCAAATGACAGGTCAAGGCAGGCATGGGTCGATAATCCAAAGTAGGAGCAAAGGTACAGGACGGCAGGCAGGCAGGGTCAGGGACAGGCAGAGTTCAATAATCCAAAGTAGGAGCAAAGGTACAGGACGGCAGGCAGGCTCAGGGTCAGGGACAGGCAGAGTTCAATAATCCAAAGTAGGAGCAAAGGTACAGGATGGCAGGCAGGCTCAGGGTCAGGGACAGGCAGAGTTCAATAATCCAAAGTAGGAGCAAAGGTACAGGACGGCAGGCAGGCTCAGGGTCAGGCAGAGTGGTCAGGCAAGCCGGTACAGGGTCAGGACAGGCAAGGGTCTAAAACCAGGAGGATGAGAAAAGGAGAGGCTGAGAAAAGACAGGCGCTGACAGGACAAACGCTGGTAAGCTTGACAAACAAGACAAACTGGCACAGACAGACAGAAAACACTGGTATAAATTCCCAGAGGATAAGTGGGGAAGATGGGTGACACCTGGAGGGGGTGGAGACAAGCACAAGGACAGGTGAAACAGATCAGGGCGTGACAGTTCATCGACTATAGCTCCGCTTTTAACACCATAGTGCCCTCAAAGCTCATCATTAAGCTCGGGGCCTTGGGTCTGAACTCCTCCCTCTGCAACTGTGTCCTAGATTCCCTGACGGGCAAACCCCAGGTGGTGAGGGTAGGCAACAACACCTCTGCCACTCTGACCCTCAACATGGGGGCCCCTAAGGGTGTGTGTTGAGCCCACTCCTGTACTCCTTGTTCAGCCATGACAGCCATGGCCACGCATGACTCCAACTTGATCATCAAGTTTGCTGATGACACGACAGTGGTAGGCCTGATAACCAACAATGACAAAACAGCTTACAGGGAGGAGGTTAGCACCTTGGCGGAGTGGTGTCAGGAAAATAGCCTCTCACTCAATGTCAACAAAACAAAGAGCTGATCAAGGACTACAGGAGACAGAGGAGGGATCACGCCCCCATCTTCATCGACTGGGCCGCAGTGGATAGGGTCAAAACCTTCCATTTCCTCGGCGTGCATATCACTGAGGACCTGAAATGGTCTCACCACACCAACACCGTGGTGAAGAAGGTGCAACAGCACTACTAACACCTCAGGTGGCTGAATAAATGTGGCATGGCCCCTAAGACTCCCACAAACTTCAACAGATGCACCATTGAGAGCATTCTGTCGGGCTGCATCACCGCCTGGTACAGCAACTACACTGCTCTCATGGCTATCCAGAGGGTGCTGCGGTCAGCCCAACGCATCAGCCTGCCCTACAGGACATTTACAGCACTCAGTGTCAAAGGAAGGCCAAGAATATCATTCAGGACCTCAGTCACCGGAACCAAGGCAGTACAGGTGCATCTGACCGATAAACTAAAAAACAGCTTCTACTGCCAGGCCATCTGTTAAACAGCCATCACCAGCCACCTACCAGGTTAAGCACACTCACTCACAAAAGAAACCCACACAAGCAATCACACACACAGCTCATACTCACAAACACATGCATTTACATACACTATTTATACTCAAAGGTATGTGGACACCCCTTCAAATAAGTGGATTCAGCAATTTCAGCCACACCTGTTGCTGACTGGTGTATAAAATCAAGTATAAAATCAAGGCCACAGCCATGCGATCTCCATAGACGAACATTGGCAGTAGAATGGCCTTACTGAAGAGCTTAGTGACTTAAAACGTGGCACCATCGTAGAATGTCAACTTTCCAAAAAGTCAGTTTGTCAAATTTTTGCCCTGCTAGAGCTGCCCCGGTCAACTGTAATTACTGTTATTGTGAAGTGGAAATGTCTAGGAGCAACTACGGCTTAGCCATGAAGTGGTAAGCCATACAAGCTCACAGAACGGGACAACCGAGTGCTGAAGTGAACAGTGCTTAAAAATCGTCTGTCCTTGGTCGCAGCACTCACTACCGAGTTCCAAACTGCTTCTGGAAGCAACGTCAGCATAATAACTTCGTCGGGAGATTCATGAAATAGGTTTGCCGCCATTGGAATCTGGAGCAGTGGAAACGTGTTCTCTGGAGTGATGAATCACGCTTCACCATCTGGTAGTCCGACGGAGGAATCTGGGTTTGGTGGATGCCAGTAGAACACTACCTGCCCCGAATGCATAGTGCAAACTGTACAGTTTGGTGGAGGAGGAATAATGGTCTGGGGCTGTTTTTCATGATAAGGGCTAGGCCCCTTAGCTCCAGTGAAGGGAAATCTTAATGCTACAGCATACAATGACATTCTAGACGATTCTGGGCTTCCAACTTTTTGACAACAGTTTGGGGAAGGCCCTTTCCTGTTTCAGCATGACAATGCCCCTGTGCACAAAGCGAGGTACATACAGAAATGGTTTGTTGAGATTGGTGTGGAAGAGCTTGACTAGCCTGCACAGAACCATGACCTAAACTCCAATGAACACCTTTGGGATGAATTGGATCGCCGACTGCGAGCCAGGCCTAATCGCCCAACATCAGCGCCCGCCTCATTAATGCTCTTCTGGCTGAATGGAAGGAAGTTCCCGCAGCAATGTTCCAACATTTATTGAAAAGTCTGCGGAGGCTATTACAGCAGCAAAGGGAGAACCAACTCCATATAAATGTCCATGATTTTGGAATGAGATGTTCGACGAGCAGGTGTCCACATACTTTTTGTCATTTAGTGTATCTACATACACACTTACAGTTTTGCACTGAAATAAATCATTCAAATATTTCTACTAATGTACTTTGTATTTTAGCTACACTGTTGATACACAGCACATCTTTTTTTGCATACTGGATTCTTGATATATAGTGAATTCGGAAAGTATTTAGAGCCCTTGACTTTTTCCACATTTTGCTACGTTACAGCCTTATTCTAAAATGTATTAAATTGATGTTTCTCCGCTCATCAATCTACACACAATACGCCATAATGACGAAGAAAAAACTGGGTTTTAGAAATTTAGCAAAATAACGGAAATATCATATTTACATAAGTATTCAGACCCTTTAATCAGTACTTTGTTGAAGCACCTTTGGCAGCGATTACAGCCTTGAGTCTTCTTGGGTATGACGCTACAAGCTTGACACACCTATATATTGGGGAGGTTCTCCCATTCTCCTTAGCAGATCCTCTCAAGACTTGTCCCGAAGCCACTCCTGCATTGTCTTGGCTGTGTGATTAGGGTGGTTGTCCTGTTGGAAGGTGAACCTTCACCCCAGTCAGAGGTCTTGAGCGCTCTGTAGCAGGTTTTCATCAAAGATCTCTCTGTACTTTGCTCTGTTCATCTTTGCCTCGATCCTGACTAGTCTCCCAGTCCCTGACGCCCGAAAAACATCACCACAGTATGAGGCTGCCACCACAATGCTACACCTTAGGGATAATGCCATGTTTCCCCCAGACATGATGCTTGGCGTTCAGGCCAAAGAGTTCAATCTTGGTTTCATCAGAAACGTGTTTCTCATGGTCTGAGAGTCCTGCCTTCTGGCAATCTCCAAGCGGGCTGTCATGTGCCTTTTACTGAGGAGCGGCTTCCGTCTGGCCACTCTACCATAAAGGCCTGATTGGTGGAGTGCTGTAAAGACGGTTGTCCTTCTGGAAGGTTCTCCCATCTCCACAGAGGAACTCTGGAGCGGTCAGAGTGACCATTGGGTTCTTGGTCACCTCCCTCACCAAGGCCCTTCCCCGATTGCTCAGTGTGGCCTGGCGTCTTGGTAGTTCCAAACTTTGACCATTTAAGAATGATGGAGGCCACTGTGTTCTTGGGGACCTTCAATGCTGCAGAAATATTCTGTTACCCTTCCCCAGATCTGTGCCTCGACACAATCCTGTCTCGGAGCTCTACAGACAATTCATTTGACCGCATAACTAGTTTTTTCTCTGACATGCACTGTCAACTGTCAACCTTTTATAGATAGGTGTGTGCCTTGACAAATCATGTCCAATCAATCGAATAAACCACAGGTCGATTCCAATCAAGTTGTAGAAACATCTCAAGGATGATCAATTGAAACAGAATGCACCTGAACTCAATTTCGAGTCTCATAGCAAAGGGTCTGAAACCTTATGGAAATAAGGTATTTCTGTTTTTTAAGTTTAATACATTTGCAAACAAGTACACAAATAATACAAATGTCAAAAAGTTTAAAAGGAGAAACGAAATCGAGAATGTCGAGACGAATCCAATTCACCATCCAAATAGTACAAGAACAGTAATCAAAATGCAATCTATAAGTGTGAACAACGGAAGAATTTAGAAGATATACTAAGAATGATATATACAGCAGCAGATACAGTGAGCTCCAAGTGTATTGGGACAAACGTGTTGTTGTTTTGGCTCTGTACTCCAGCACTTTGGATTTGAAATTATACATTGACTATGAGGTTAAAGTGCAGTCTGTCAGCAAATATCATACATAGTAGTTAGAGCGTTGGGCCAGTAACGAGTTGTTGCTGGATTTAATATTTGGTTCTGCCCCTGACCAAGGCAGTCATTGTAAATACGAATTTGTTCTTAACTGACTTAACTAGTTAAATAAAGGTTAAATAAAAATATATATACAGTATGTCATTCCATGATTAGCACTCAAAAAGCGAATTTTCTCAAAGTTGATCACAACCTCCTCGGCATAATGTTGTGTCCAACCTCAGGCAATGCGATTGCTCAAAGGCACCAGGCAAACTCTGATCCACTTGTAGTGCTCTGGGGAGGGTTGTGACCAACCTCGGGCAATGTGATTGTTCAAAGGCACCAGGCAAACTCTGATGCACTTGTAGTGCTCTGGGGAAGGTTGTGACACATCATGTTAGAGCAAGAGAGAGGGCTAAAGCGACAGGTAGACAAATCACAATATACATTCATTACACTGGCACTATACTGAGAAGATCAAAGATGTTGCGTTTGCTTGTGAAAAAAAAGCTTTGTATTTCTGAATGTGAGTGTGTGTTTTTCTATACATATTTGTTTGTACAAATACAGTGATTACTTTCCTACCCAACTGTGGATACTGTCTGGCCATAGCTGACGGAAAGCCATATTAGCTGGCTTAGGGGAATATATTTACCTGCTGTCAGTGCTGCAGCAAGCATAGATCATTGTCATTTAAATGAACAACAACAACAACCAAAGATGAAAAAAAACGTAATTACATTTTACCTTTGCAAGAGATAGACTAGATTTGGTTAGCCGGGGAACATCAGAGGGAATCAGAGCGCCTGCTCAGGACTCTATGATGAAGCTCTGGTCTAATGTGTGCTGACAGCTGAATGGCTTGTGAACAGAGGAGCGGGGCCCACTCTGTGGACTGATACATATCCAGGCCACAGAAAAATCAACAAAACATACCTAAGCCAGGTCAACGTGGGCCACTCTTATTTTTTGTGTAGATCAGCACTGTGATGATAATACAAAAAAGACGCATCACAATTGCTTGTACTGGGTTGGTCGCGATGTGTACCAGTGAAAACCTCTCACTAGTACCATAGAAGGAACTACACATGCACTGACATCGAACTGATCAGCTCGTTTTACTCAGGGCTACAGTGTGAGCAGCCGTGTATGGTGTAATCATTAGAGTAATGCTTCGCTGGGTTCCGAGCAGGTGTGTGCGTGCCTGTGCACAAGTGTTAACTAAATGGTGCCTAGCTGGGCTACAGGCTCCACTCTAAAGCAATGTTAGGCACGTAACGTTTGCAAATCCTCCACCACAGTAGCACTCATGTCTGCACACTTAACAACTGTATGTCAGGGGTCTTTTATGACTTCTTATAAATGGACACTGGAATTAAATGCAGCAAACACCCACCTACACTTCCCACCAATCCTTCCCATGAGTTTTCTGGCATTGGTATCCTCGTCACGTAGAATGAGAACAGCCCTTGGTGCTGGCCAAACAGTGCTGCCACTGGGTTTGGAGCCAGGTCCGGCTTCACCAATTCACTGCAAAGTAAAGCCCTCCTCAGGGCTGGAGGCCAGTCCCCAGTTCCTTTTCTGTTTGGCCTTTCACAACTCCCAGCATGGCCATTTCACTCTGGTCTCTCCAACTGCAAAGGCCTGTTTTTCCACACTGAGACCCTGCTTTCTCCCATGTGTTATCCTATCTCCTTTAGGAATCTGACCGGATGGAAAAGATTGTGTTGATTTCAGATGGAGTGAATTGAATACCTATGCAATGATGGTTATAAATAGTAATTGTGAATGTGGGTGAAAACCTGCAGACTATGAATGCCATGGTTGGGGAGTGGACTTCTCTATTGAGGAGAAGAATCCGGAGGTCTATCCGGGTCTCTCTCCTTGCGGCAAATAATGCACCACCTTCATCTTAATATAGTGGTGTACATAGAGAGAGAGACCTATAGATACAGTAATTGTGAACCATGTTTTCTGTGTCCTATTCATTCCATCATTTGTGATGAACCTAATTCTGTCTCTGGCCACCATGGCCCAGAGCACTGGTGGGTGATCATCACAAATCCATATGTCAGAAAAAAGGAAGGCAAATATCTGTCTCTCTTTGACCCCCTCCATCTCTCTTTGTGGGCTGGAGTAGAGCTCCTGCCTTCTGTAGGTTGAATAGTGTATTACACTGAAAATACCTCCAGAGTTATCACTCACGATTTTCAATCTCTCATACCACGCACATGTCATGACGTTGGCCTCTTTGGGTATAGCAAGCCCCATCCCCCTCTCCCTGCCTCCCCCTTTCCTCCTTCAACTAGGTTGCTGTGGTCAGAGAGACGTCGTAAATTCCTGAGGATCTCCTCATGGACACACAGTATAGAGAGAGTACATTTTCATAGAGGACCAAGGAAATCCTTCCACCTCACAGAACTTGAGGTACAAACAAATTTCATGTTCCGGAGACAGTATAAAAGATCGGTGAAGAATCCAGCTACGAACTGGTCCGTTTGTCACAACTTGGGGAAGCTCATGGGAGACGGTATGGCCACATTACCATAACGCTATTTATATAATAGCCTCAGATATGAGGTTTACATCTAATTGTTGTATAAGATGAATGAGTGAGGATGATACTGTTTGTATAATTGTGTAATATGATTTTGGACTGTTTAATGAAGAAAAATACAATTCCCTTTTGATTTGAACTAAATCAGAGGACCGCCCCTGAGCCCAGTTAGGGTCCGGCCTCCTAGGACAGCCCTTTTTCGGCCCTTCCGAATACAACCCCCACTCGGGTTTTCGATCAGCAGACCGAGCTTACCTCAATTACGAGATGGCTAAAGGTTGCAGATCATGTTTTTCTCCATTAGGAGGACAAAGGTTCTAGACCATTGCTGAATCTTTTAACCATACCACGTGGTTAAACTCTTAGACTATCGATACCGACAGAATAAGAACAAGTCTTTGATGTTAATTACTAGTCTGCAGCTAGGAATTCGGTATCATTGAACGCGAAGATCGACAACCGACGAAACATCCATTCTATAACAAAACAAATTAATGTCACTCTGAACTACCCACTATAGCCACGACAGAGAGAGAGAGGGAGAGAGACGGACAATTCTACAAAAGAAACACTGAGCGTAAATATATATATTGATTGCAATTGTTCCCGAATGAGTGAGCGTTCATGTGTAAAGTATTAGCATTTCAATTGTTATAATTATCACTCTGTAGTGACTTCTTCGTCGACCCCCCACTTCCCCTTTTGTCTAACAAGCCGCGATGCCGGTTTAGCCCACTAGGGCACATTCTCCTATCATTTCATGTAACCACATTTACCTTGTTTGTTTGTTTATGCATTTCTGTGAATTACTTAGTTAGTAATAAATAAATGATTTAAGACAATTGATGTCTGAATGACTCATAGTGAAGACTGGGTTTGTGCAGATAACCAACAATTTACGACGTTTGGAATGAGACTAACGTGAGGTAAAGTAAATAATTAATTAATTCGAAGACTAATTGATCAGATAAAATATCTGAAAAGTTATTTTAGGAAATGATAACTTTGTAATCTGAATATTTTTCCTTGGTGCCCCGACTTCCTAGTAATTACGGTTACATGATTAATCAGTCCAATCGCGTAATAACTAATTACAGAGAATCTTTGATTAAAACTATCAGTCTTCAGTTAATGATAGTAAAGACACGACACACACTTCCTCAACTCAACTTCCTCCCTCCCTCCCCCAGCTGATGCGCAAACACAAATATGTGATGCTGATAGCATCTCTGGCTCGTGTTTAGACTGCCTGCTCCTGTTGTTTCTGTCTGTACTCTCTTATCTCTCTGATGGTGCTATGTGTGTGTGTATGTGTGTGTGCTCGTCTGTGTGTGTGTGTGTGTGTGTGTGTGTGTGTGTGTGTGTGTGTGTGTGTGTGTGTGTGTGTGTGTGTGTGTGTGTGTGTGCATGCATGCGTGTGTACGCATGTGTGTGTGTGTATGTGTGTGTGCTCGTCTGTGTGTGTGTGTGCATGTATGTGTGTGTACGCACGTGTGTGTGTGTGTGATGGGGGGGGGGAGTCTGCTGGGACAGTGAGAAGCATGCTACTGCCCTATCATTTTCAATGAACGACGTCACCATTACACCAAATGTAATATCATGTCATTTTTACATGTACACAACATGCCATCCATGGTCAAATCTGGACTATCTTAATGGAAAACTGTCATGTTAAGAGAGACACAGTTTGTCAATTTTTCACATCAATCTGAGTCAATCAGAAACCCCTTTACCTCTGTTTTGGTAGATACGTTTAATTTAGCTGGGAAAGAAGTACCATAGCCGTACACAGAAAATGTAACGCCTGAGAGGAAATTTTACTGTTTGGCATTTCCCCCGAGCTTATCAAGCCATAAGCATTTCTTCATTTGACATTGACAACAAATCTTCACTCGCTATCTGGTGAGCCGTTTCAAAATCTCACCGCGCCAATGATATTTCTGCGAATCTCCACGCCTTCATCTCGCAATAAAGGTTCTCTGTCAAACAAGGATACAAACACAAATTCAACACATGAACATTTCATATGTCAAGGAAATTCACATTCTGCGGAATGCATGAAAGGGATATGCAAATGAGACATTTGATCACAGTCATCTCCATCATGCTTAATCTCCACGGAAGATGCATCGGCCTTATAATAATGTGACATTTCTAATGGAATGTCGGTTCACATGACCGTGCCACAACTGCCTGGTGTCGATGATAAAGGTCTTCATAATCATCATCATCATTCCTATCAGTGTAGTCACCCACCTATGAAGGTTTGACTGATCTAGCATCAGATCCTAACCATCTCTCTGGATCAAACACAAAGGTTATGGATCAAACATGCCCAGTGTTGGTTGGGGAATGTGCAATCTGATTCATGTGATAACATCTTACCATTCAGCTGGAGGCACACCGTGCAAACCAGACTCCTGGGGGGAGAGAGCAGTTTTCCTCTCACCATATCTCATCTAGGTAGTGCTGAGACTACGTACTGAGGATAGATGGAATGTGAGTACTGTTTTTGTCAATCTCAGTCTAGGTAAATAGAGATCTCAGGTTAAAACTATAGAGTCCTATATCTACTGACTACCGTTCACAGCATCTCTCCACCACCTTCACTAACCCATCTGTGGATCTGTGGGTGTGAGTCTTTGTGACCAATAAAGTCCATCAACTGGAGGAAGCAGCTAAACACTAAAAAACGTAATTAAAGAGAGAGTTTCCTTTTTCTCCTTGTCCCGGACCATTTCAAAGAGCTGCCGGCTGACGGACACAGACCCTGAGTAAGCACAAAGGCTGGGAGAGGATGGGGGCTCCGGGGGCGTCACAGCCTCCATTATAGTCCCTCGTATAGCTATTGACAGTTTTATTACTGACAGACACACAACTCCGCATTTGACGGGAACCCTAAGGAACGCCAAGCTTAAAGCACATTGAGTAATATTATCATCATAAACCACAGGACGCCCTTGTTTATGAAGCGGTGCTGCTATTCCTTTTCCAGCACTATGATTACAGCCATTCCTACCACTATTACTGCTAATATTTGCTATGAATACTATTACAGCTTAATTTTTTTCAGCTTCAAGTAGTCACTATTTGCCCATTATCTTGTGGGGGGACTGTAGTGTCATCATCATAATACTAATGTGTTTTATACAGTGCCTTCGGAAAGTATTCAGACCCCCCTTGACCTTTTCCACATTTTGTTAGGTTACAGCCTTATTCTAAAATGTATCATCAATCTACACACAATACCCCATAATGACAAAGCAAAAAATGACAAAAAAAAACACTTTTTTTGCTAATTTATAAAAAATAAAAAACAGAAATTTACATAAGTATTCAGACCCTTTACTCAGTACTTTGTTGAAGCACCTTTGGCAGCGATTACAGCCTCAATTCTTCTTGGGTACGACGCTACAAGCCTGGCACACCTGTATTTGGGGAGTTTCTTCCATTCTTCTCTGCAGATCCTCTCAAGCTCTGTCAGGTTGGATGGGGAGTGTTGCTGCACAGCAATTTTCAGGTCTCTCCAGAGATGTTCGATCGGGTTCAAGTCTGGGCTCTGGCTGGTTCACTCAAGGACATTCAGAGACTTGTACCTAAGCCACTCTTGCGATTGGCCTGATTGGTGGAGTGCTGCATAGATGGTTGTCCTTCTGGAAGGTTCTCCCATCTCCACAGAGGAACTCTGGAGCTGTCAGAGTGACCATCGGGTTCTTGGTCACCTCCCTCACCAAGGCACTTCTCCCCTGATTGCTAAGTTTGGCCAGGCAACCAGCTCTAGGAAGAGTCTCTTGGTGTCTACAATCAATCAAACAAATGTATTTATAAAGCCCTTCTTACATCATTCCAAACATCCTTACATTCCAAACATATTCCATTTAAGAATGATGGAGGCCACTATGTTCAATGCTGCAGAAATGTTTTGGTACCCTTTCCCAGATCTGTGCCTCGACACAATCCTGTCTCGGAGCTCTACGGACCATTCCTTTGACCTCATGGCTTGGTTTTTGCTCTGACATGCACTGTCAACTGTGGGACCTTATATAGACAGGTGTGTGCCATTCGAAATCATGTCCAATCAATTGAATTGACTACAGGTAGACTCCAATCAAGTTGTAGAAACATCTTAAGGATAATCAGTGGAAACAGGATGTACCTGAACTAAATTTCGAGTCTCACAGAAAAGGGTCTGAATTATTTTGTAAATATATAAAAAATAAAATAAAAAAAATACATTTGCCCACCCCAAAAATGTACATCCATTTTAGAATAAGGCTGTAACGTAACAAAATGTGGAAAAAGTCAGGTGTCTGAATACGTTCCGAAGACAAGGTATGTATTCCCACTGGGCACACACTGGTTGAATCAAGATTGCTTCAATGTAATTTGACAACATATTGTGATGTGGAAAATACATTGGATTTGAAAAAGTACTGCTTTCATCTCATTTCAAACAGCGTAGTAAACATTGAAATTAGGGTAAAATTTGAATTGAAAAACATAGACTTAATCTGAATAACAGGTTGTTATGTCAATCTAATTTCAACTATGTACAGTTGAAGTTTAAAGTTTATATACACTTAGGTTGGAGTCATTAAAAGTCGTTTTTCAACCACTCCACAAATTTCTTGTTAACAAACTATAGTTTTGGCAAGTCGGTTAGGACATTTACTTTGTGCTTGACACAAGTAATTTTTTCCAACAATTGTTTCCAGACAGATTATTTCACATTCACTGTATCACAATTTCAGTGGGTCAGAAGTTTACATACACTAAGTTGACTGTGCCTTTACACAGCTTGGAAAATTCCCAGAAAATAATGTCATGACTTTAGAAGTTTCTGATAGGCTAATTGACATAATTTAAGTTAATTCGGAGGTGCACCTGTTGATGTATTTCAAGGTCTACCTTCAAACTCAGTGCCTCTTTGCTTGACATCCAAAGAAAATCCAAAGAAATCAGCCAAGACCTCAGAAAAAAATGTGTTCACCTCCACAATTCAGGTTCATCCTTGGGAGCAATTTCCAAATGCCTGAAGGTATCACGTTCATCTGCACAAACAATAGTACGCAAGTATAAACACCATGGGACCATGCAGCCGTCAAACCGCTCAGGAAGGAGACGCGTTCTGTCTCCTAGAGATGAATGTACGTTGGTGTAAGTGCAAATCAATCCCAGAACAACAGCAAAGGACCTTGTGAAGATGCTGGAGGAAACAGGTACAAAAGTATCTATATCCACAGTAAAACGATATCAACATAACCTGAAAGGCCACTGCTCCAAAACCGCCATAAGAAAGCCAGACTACGGTTTGCAACTGCACATGGGGACAAAGATCCTACTTTTTGGAGAAATGTCCTCTGGTCTGATTAAACAAAAATAGAACTGTTTGGCCATGATGACCATCGTTATGTTTGGAGGAAAAAGGGAGAGACTTGCAAGCCCGAAGAACACTTTCCCAACCGTGAAGCATGGGGGGGGGGGGGTGGCAACATCATGTTGGGGGGGTGCTTTGCTGCAGGAGGGACTGGTGCACTTCACAAAATAGATGCCATCATGAGGCTATATTGAAGCAACATCTCAAGACATCAGTCAGGAAGTTGAAGCTTGTTCGAAAATGGGTCTTCCAAATGGACAACGACACCAAGCATACTTACAAAGTTGTGGCAAAATGGCTTAAGGACGACAAAGTCAAGCTATTGGAGTGGCCATCACAAAGCCCTGGCCTCAATCCCATAGAAAATGTGTGGGCAGAACTGAAAAAGCGTGTGCAAGCAAGGAGGCCTACAAACCTGACTCAGTTACACCAGCTCTGTCAGGAGGAATGGGCCAAAATTCACCCAACTTATTGTGGGAAGCTTGTGGGAGGCTACCCAAAACGTTTGACCCAAGTTCAACAATTTAAAGGCAATGCTACCAAATGCTAATTGAGTGTATGCAAACTTGTGACCCACTGGGAATGTGATTAAATAAATAAAAGCTGAAATAAATAATCCTCTCTACTATTATTCTGACATTTCACATTCTTAAAATAAAGTTGTGATCCTAACGGACCTAAAACAGGGAATTTTTACTAGGATTAAATGTAAGGAATTGTGAAATACTGAGTTTAAATGTATTTGGCTAAGGTGTATGTAAACTTCCCACTTCAACTGTATATGTTGAAATTGAGAATTGCATGTATAAATGTTAAATATCTTTTTCATCCTATATTCAGTATATATACATGTATATATTGATTTTGCATCCTATTCATAGGTCTAATGGCAAATACTTCTAAACTTCCAAATATCCAATCAACCATGGATGAATGATAGTATACCTAGCTACACACCGAAATGATGGTGTCCTTTGTTGGGAAAAATCTGAAGTCAATGTAGCCTACATAGACCCAACCTCACTCCAAACATACTATCAAAAACAGATTGTGTCAGAAACAAATTGAGGACTTACTTTCAACTACTCAATGTTATTAGTAACACTTTATTTCACACCTAGCGTCATAACGATTATAACCATCGTATGTCATAACTCACATAACCTGGTCATAGCATTGCCGTTACGCATATATTTAGACGTGTTGTGACATAATGCAATATTTTATGTTATGGCAGGTTATGACACCTACATAATAGTGTCAAAGCCCACAAATCCTTTCATAGAATTCATAGAATTAGCCATTTTATTACCATTGTTCTGTCACTGAAGACTGGGATGAATGCAGGAGCAGTACAAAACAGCCTCTTTGGGACTTATGACTGACATATGGTCACGTACGTGATAGGCCTATCTGGTTTATATTACACTGAACTAAATTATAAACGTAACATGTAAAGTGTTGGTACCATGTTTCATGAGCTGAAATAAAAGATCTGAGAAATGTTCCATATGCACAAAAAGCTTATTTCTCTCTCAAAAAAAGTGCACTAATTTGTTTACATCCTTGTTAGTGAGAATTTCTCATTTGCCAAGTGACAGGTGTGGCATATCAAGAAGCTGATTAAACAGCATGATCTTTACACATGTGCACCTTGTGCTGGGGACAATAAAAGGCTACTCTAAAATGTGCAGTTTGGTAATGCAACACAATGCCACAGGTGTCTCAAGTTGAGGGAGTGTGCAATTTGCATGCTGACTGCAGGAATGCCCACCAGAGCTGTTGCCAGAGAATGGAATGTTAATTTCTCTATCATAAGCCGCCTCCAACGTAATTTTTGTGAATTCGGCAGTAGTCCAAACAGCCTCACAACCGCAGACCACGTGTATGGAGTTGTGTGAGCGAGCAGTTTGCTGATGCGAGAATATAGCAAGAATTAATACAAATCCTTTACACATATGGTATTGACTGAACAGAGTGCCCCATGGTGGCAGTGGGGCTATGGTATGGGCTGCAGACATAGATTTTTTTTTTTACCCTTTATTTATTTAGGCAAGTCAGTTAAGAACAAATTCTTATGTACAATGACGGCCTACCGGGGAACAGTGGGTTAACTGCCTTCTTCAGGGCCAGAACGACTGATTTTTACCTTGTCAGCTCGGGGATTCAATCCAGAAACCTTTCGGTTACTGGCCCAACGCGCTAACCACTAGGCTACATGCCACCCCTATGAATCAGTCTCTAAACCCTAAACCTCAACTAAATCTTGTAATAAATAATGTGGAAATTGTGAAAGTTGAGGTGACTAAACTGCTTGGTGTAACCCTGGATTGTAAACTGTCATGGTCAAGACATATTGATACAACAGTAGCTAAGATGGAGAGAAGTCTGTCCATAATAAAGCGCTACTCTACCTTCTTAACAGCACTATCAACAAGGCATGTCCTACAGGCCCTAGTTTTGTTGCACCAGGACTACTGTTCAGTCGTGTGGTCAGGTGCCACAATATGGAACTCTATTCAACATCAAGTAACTGATGCAAGCAGTAAAATTTGATTTAAGATACAGATAAAAAATACACCTTGTGGAACAGCAGGGACTGTGAAGCCACACAAACATAAGGCACAGCCACATGCATACACAGACACGATAACATAGGCATTATACACACGGGTACACATGGATTTTGTATTGTAGATATGTGGTAGTGGTGGAGTAGGGGCCTGAGAACACAATGTGTTGTGAAATCTGTAAATGTATTGTAATGTTTTTAAAACTGCCTTAGTTTTGCTGGACCTAATGGGGATCCATAATAAATACAAATGAACACAATTGCATTTCATCTATAGCAATTTGAATTCACAGAGATACCATGAAGAGATCCTGAGGCCCATTGTTGTGCCATTCATCCACCGCCATCACCTCATGTTTCAGCATAATAATGCAAAACCCCATGTCACTTCCATGGCCTGCATACTTACCAGACATGTCACCAATTGAGCATGTTTGGGATGCTCTGGATCGACGTGCATCACAGCATATTCCAGTTCCCGCCAATATCCAGCAACTTCGCACAGCCATTGAAGTGGAGTGGGACAACATTTCACAGGCCACAATCAACAGCCTGATCAACTCTATGTGTAGGAGATGTGTTGCGCTGCATAAGGCAAATGGTGGTCACACCAGATACTGACTGGTTTTCTGATCCATGCCCATTTGGGGGTGGATCTGCATATCTGTGTTCCCAGTCATGTGAAATCCATAGATTAGGGCTTAATGAATTTATTTCAATGGACTGATTTCGTTATGAACTAACTCAGTAAAATCTTAGAAATTGTTGCATGTTGAGTTTATATTTTTGTTCAGTATATTACCCTTACAACAACATAAAATGTCCTGTGATACTGTAGATTTGATACATTTTCCTATTTTGGAATCAACGTTTGTTTGTTCACAACATTATTATTGTAGTCCTCCATGGTTTTGCTTTAATGCTGCAATATGTAACTTTTTGGGGTGACCTGACCAAATTCACATAGAAAGTGAGTTAAAGATCTGTCATTCTCATTGAAAGCAAGTCTAAGAAGCGTTAGAACTGTTCTATTCGCTACATTTCTATGCATCACGTTCTTACATTTCGTTTGCGTCTTTTACATTTGGTTTTGTACACCAGCTTCAAACAGCTGAAAATACAATCTTTTTGGTTATGGAAAATATATTTCACAATGATTCTTTACGCAATGACTACTTGTTCTGTCACATAAACTGAAATTAGGCAAACCATTCGAATTTGAGCGACCAGGATATGTCGAGCCGATTTATGCATAGTGCACATTCAATATAAGTATATACTTAGTCCTACCACCAGGGGGAGACATTCAATCTGTTAGCTGCAGACGTGCCTCATATATTGTGGAAAAAATGTAAATTGTCTGTCTCCTTATTCATCCTGTTTTCAGGTTTGTAACATTTATAACAATTGTTTTATATATTTTTAAATCTAGAGATAACATGTTTATCTAAACTGTGATGAGTTTTTTACATTTATTTTGTACTTTTTACACCTTTTTCTTGATAGAGTCTTGTCCCATCGCTGCAACTCCTGTATGGACTCGGGAGAGGCAAGGGTCAGAGAGCCATGCATCCTCTGAAACATGACCCTGCCAAGCCGCACTGCTTCTTGACACACTGTCTGCTTAACTCTCAAGCCAGCCACACCAATGTGTTGGTGGAAACACTATACAACTGGCCACCGTGGTCAGCGTGCATGCGCCCGGCCTGCCACAAGGAGTCGCTAGAATGCGATGGGACAAGGCCATCCTGGGACAAGAACAGCCAAGCTAAACTAGGTAGCTTTGTATGTGAATGAGACAAGATGACATCTCAGATTAAATGTATTTTCGCTGTAAACGTTTTGGCTCTTAAATGGTTTATTTTGTTGTGTTTTTTAAATTTATTTTTACAAATGATGGCTCGTATTAAGTGTATTTACATGAGTACATATGAACTACGCCAATTATATGTATTTTAGAAGGTTCATTTTTCTGAATGTGTCTCTAACAGTCGCATGCTAACGGCTAACGTTAGCTAGCTACTTGTTGTTAGCTAGCTAACCATGGGTTTTTGTTACATTTAATACACCGGCCGCTTCTATAATTTGTTTGTACAATTAGCACTGTAAAGCCTACACTGTATAGAGTGAATCAGATGTACTGTTGCCTCATCAATGCATTGATGTATTTAGTGTTTTTGCACACCACCATCTTTAGTGATAGGGTAGCTAACGTTAGCTAAACAAACACAAATGAGATCATCTGCTACATGAATAGCAGATAGCTAGTTTTAGCTACGTCATGACAATATTGAGAAAACGGGATTGTAAATGTGTTTGAGAATGTGTGAAAGTGTTTGCTATTGCCATAATATGTTTGGTATGACATTTAGTTAACAGCTTTCCTTAGCGGTTCATAGTAGCATACTCTGTTCCAGGGGTTGGAACGCAACAATGCCCTCACTCTATTCCAGTGTCTGCCAGTCAGCTGAAAATCTTTGCCAGTGTGTGTGCAGGCTACCTGCCTCTCCCCCTCTGAAGCATCGCTGTAGCCTACTGACGTCACAAACGTGATTCAGAAATGAGGGAGAAATTAATTATATATTTTCTTTACTTAAATGCTAGTTAGGGATACTATAGTTATCACATTTCACATGTGATTTATTAAATACTAAAAGGTAAGATGTGTTTTTAATTCTGGTGCCGCTCTGCACACACAAGCTTGTTTGCTTGCTAGCTAGCTCTGGTCCGACGTTAAGCCATTCAAAGTTCATCCATAGAAGCTGCTCCTCCGTAGGTATAATTCTGTAGGCTCAATTCAGATAATGCATGTCATCACAAGATGCCCAGCGCTTCAAGCAAAGCATCCTCCTCCACCCTCTCTCACTCTCTCCCCACCAGCAAAATTTCAGTTGCATCTTGTGCGAGTTATAGATTGCCCGTGTAACAGTATAACTTTAGACCGTCCCCTCGCCCATACCTGGGCGCGAACCATGGACCCTCTGCACACATCAACAACAGTCACCCACGAAGAATCGTTACCCATCGCTCCGCAAAAGCCCTTGGAGAGCAAGGGGAACTACTACTGTCACTTTACTTGGACTAAGAAAATACCCTTCATGACACTGCCAAGCAGCATTCTGACCATCCTGTGTCATTTTACTTGGACTAAGAAAATACCCTTCATGACACTGTCGTGAAGCATTATGACAATCATGATCATATAAGCCAGATAGGCCTACGTACGTACATGCCCTTATGTCAGTCATCAGTCACAAAGAAGGTGTCTTGTCCTGCTCCTGAATCCTGCATTCATCCCAGTCATCAGCAACGGAGCATTGAGGTAGGTAAATGACATCAATGTGTGCACAATTACAATTACAATGATAATGTAATATGTTAAATTTCAGGAAATTTTATAAAACAAAAATGCTGTTTCGAAGTAGGCTATAGTTTAATGGAAGGGTTTGCCTTGTGTGGTATGTTTTGTGGGTTTTGACAATCTTATGTAGGGGTCGTAACCAGCCGTCAAATACACAATACATGTCACAACAGGTCTAAATATATGGGTCATGACTCATGTCAGTATTATGACAGGTTATGAAACATTATGTCAGTTATAACATGGTCATGACCATGCCATAACGTGTTATGATGCTAGATGTTTTTTAAATATTTATATATATATATTTTAAATTTAACCTGCATTTAACTAGGCAAGTCAGATAAGAAAAAAATTGTTATTCACAATGACGGCCTACACTGGCCAAACCCGGACAGCGCTGGGCCAATTGTGCGCCGCCCTATGGGACTCCCAATCACAGCCGGTTGTGATACAGCCTGGATTAAACCAGGGTGTCTGTAGTGACACCTCTAGCACTGAGAGGCAGTGCCTTAGACCGCCGCGCCACTCGGGAGCCAAATAGTGTTACCAAATATTATTTAGGGTGCCCCTCACTAATTTTGATGTCTTCACTATTATTCTACAATGAAGAAAATAGTAACACTAAAGAAAAACCCTGGAATGAGTAGGTGTGCCCAAACTTTTGACTGGTACTGTATATTTTATATAGGATGAAAAATATTTGTTAATGTTTCTATATGGAATTTTCAACCCAATTTCAATGTATCCATAGTTCTGATGATTATGTTGACTGGCAGGATTTGTGACTGTTGACAAATTTGATCCTACAGACCTCTTTCTAAGAATGGACATTTGCCCGGTGGATTTGCCCGGTGGCTCCCTCCAGCCTCCTGCCTATGCTCTCATGTTCTCCTGAGGGAAATCATGTGGCTTGTATTGACTCTGTCAAAGGAAGCAGGGTGAGGTGGACTTAGGAAGGTACGGGGTAACCTGACCCCTTGTCAGGAGCAGGCATTACACAGTTAGAGAGCAGAGTGATCTCAGGGGTGAAGGAAATCGTGTGACTTCAAAGTACCGGCACACCACACACACACACACTGACAGAACAGGTTGTGTGCTTCGGTGTCATAATCTGTGTATCATATATCTGTGACACACACACTGTTGAGATGATCTATGAACATTTCTTCAATGTCACCTCTATACCCTTGCATCATTAATGCTGGGGAGGGACTTAGTGGGTATTGTGCTACATAAAACCAACATTAATCAGTGTCTGTCACTTCTACAGGCTCCTGGGGTTGGTCTGGATCCAATAAAGCTGTCATGGTTTACGGCAAAGCTCCAGACTTGCACTGCCGGTGAAGCAGCCATCTCTGGTCATTTATCCAAGGTTGTTTTGGCAAGTGCCAAAGCCAACCAGCTCTCTCCTTAAGACAAGGGTGCCCCTCACTACCCAAAACCCCCCAGAAAGCTTTGCACGCAGCTTGCCAAAACACTGCAAAAGGGTTTCACGCCTGAGCACGGATTTGATTGAGACTGCTTTCTCTTTAGTGTTTCATTCGTCATTGTAATTAGCTATAATCAAGGGGGGGGTTCACAATGTAGTGTGTGAACCAACTATTCACAGCCCAGGTTCATTTGAATATGAATCTCCACAGTAACCAACCATAAAACAGAGGGAGACAAAGAAGGCCTCGCTTGAGGATTCTGCTCAGTCGCGGTTCCCCCCCTCCATTCCCGATCCCACCCCTCAACCACCACCCACCCTCTCTGTCCAGCATCTCTGCCCTGCTCAAGGCCCAGGCTTCCTAAAACATGGCCTGCTTAATGAAGACAATATCATATTATTTCCCCTTGAATGACACAGAGAGGACTGGCGCTCTTTGCAGGGCTGCCAAGGACAGTGGACAAAGAGCAGAGGCAGGGAGAAGGAGAGCACAGCCCCCCCACTCCAATCCATAGCGCACAGGGGCCTGGGACTGAGCACATATCCAGGGGCCAGGGCCAAAGCTTTCCTCATCTCTCACAGCCCGAGTACCACTCTATCACTTGCATAGAAATACAAATATTTTCCTTGTGAATGACTAAATATAAGCTTATGCACTGTAGCAAATACGAGCAGGTCTTTGTAATTTTCCAGTGTCAGTCTGACACAATCTTAGTCCTCGAAGATTACTTATTTTTGGAGAAAATACATTCTAGGGGGATGCAGGTGAGCAGCAACAAACACCTCTGACGCAAATACACTGAACAAAAATATAAACACAACATGGTCCCATGTTTCATGAGCTGAAATAAAAGATCCCAGAAATGTTCCATAGGCACAAAAAGCTTATTTCTCTCCAAGTTTGTGCACAAATTTGTTTAAATCCCTGTTAGTGAGCATTTCTCCTTTGCCAAGATAATCCATCCACCTGACAGGTGTGGCATATCAAGAAGCTGATTAAACAGCATGATCATTACACAGGTGCACCTTGTGCTGGGGACAATTAAAGGCCACTCTAAAATGTGCAGTTTTGTCACACGGCACAATGCCACAGGTGTCTCAAGTTGAGGGAGTGTGCAATTGGGATGCTGACTGCAGGAATGTTAATTTCTCTACCATTGTCACGCCCTGGTCAAAGTATTTTGTGTTTATCTTTATGTATTTGGTCAGGCCAGGGTGTGGCATGGAGTTTTTGTATTGTGGTGTGTTTTGTCTTGGGGTTTTGGTGTGTATATATTTGGGATTGTAGCTAGTGGGGTTATCTAGCAAGGTCTATGGCTGTCTGGAGTGATTCTCAATCAGAGGCAGGTGCTTATCGTTGTCTCTGATTGGGAACCATATTTAGGCAGCCATATTCTTTGAGTTTGTCGTGGGTGATTGTCCTTAGTGTCTTACTTGTACTCTCTGTTAGTTTGCACTAGATAGGCTGTTTTCGGTTTTCATTACGTTTATTGTTTTGTAGTGTTTAGTGTTTAGTCGTGTTTACGTTTTGTTTAATAAATATGGATCGCAATCGACACGCTGCAGTTTGGTCCGACTCTCCTTCATCACCACTAGAAAACCGTAACAGAATCACCCACCACCAACGGACCAAGCGGCGTGTCAACAAGCAGGAGCAGCCGAAAAAGGAGATGCTCAATAAGGATTCCTGGACATGGGAGGAAATCCTCGACGGGAGAGGACCCTGGTCTAAACCAGGGGAGTGTAGCCGCCCAAAGGAGCAGCAGGAACGGAGGCAACAGAGGCAGCAGCAGCAGGAGCAGCAGCTGCAGTGGGAGCGGCTGCACCACCTGGATAAATGGACATGGGAGGAGGAACTGGACGGAAAAGGACCCTGGGCTCAGCCTGGAGAATATCGCCACCCCAAAGAAGAACTAGAGGCGGAGAAAGCGGAGAGGCGCAGATATGAGGAGGCAGCACGGCGAGAGTCAGCCCCAAAAATGTCTTGGGGGGGGGGGGGGGGGGGGACCTGCGCAAACTCCCTGTGCTTACCGGGGGGCTGGAGAGACTGGGCAGGCACCGTGTTATGCTGTGGAGCGCACGGTGTCTCCAGTGCGGGTGCACAGCCCGGTTCGGCATATTCCAGCTCCGCGTATCGGCCGGGCTAGATTGAGCGTGATGCCATTAAGCCAGCTCTACGCATTTGGTCCCCAGTGCGTCTCCTTGGGCCAGCTTACATGGCACCAGCCTTGCGCTCGGTGTCTCCGGTTCACCTGCATAGCCCAGTGCGGGCTATTCCACCTCGCCGCACTGGCAGGGCAACCGAGAGCATTCAACCAGGTAAGGTTGGGCAGGCTCGGTGCTCAAGAGCTCCAGTGTGCCTGCACGGCCCGGTCTATCCGTCACCACCTCCACGCACCAGTCCTCCGGTAGCAGCTCCCCGCACCAGGCTTCCTGTGCTTGTCCTCGATCCAGTACCACCAGTTCCAGCACTACACACCAGGCCTTCAGTGCGCCTCGCCTGTTCAGCGCAGCCAGCGCTTTTCTCCTCTCCTGCGCTGCCGGAGTCTCCCGCCTGTTCAGCGCAACCAGAGCCTCTCTCCTCTCCTGCGCTGCCGGAGTCTCCCGCCTGTTCAGCGCAGCCAGCCTGCATGGAGAAGCCAGCCTGCATGGAGCAGCCAGAGCTGTCTGCCTGCATGGAGCAGCTAAAGCTGTCAGTCTGCATGGAGCAGCCAGAGCTGTCAGTCTGCATGAAGCAGCCAGAGCTGTCAGTCTGCATAGAGCAGCCAGAGCTGCCAGTCTGCAAGGAGCTGCCAGTCTACATGGAGCAGCCAGAGCTGTCAGTCTACATGGAGCAGCCAGAGCTGTCAGTCTACATGGAGCAGCCAGAGCTGTCAGTCTGCATGGAGCAGCCAGAGCTGTCAGTCTGCATGGAGCAGCCAGAGATGTCAGTCTGCATGGAGCAGCCAGAGATGTCAGTCTGCATGGAGCAGCCAGAGATGTCAGTCTGCATGGAGCAGCCAGAGCTGTCAGTCTACATGAAGCAGCCAGTCTACATGGAGCAGCCAGAGATGTCAGTCTGCATGAAGCAGCCAGAGCTGTCAGTCTGCATAGAGCAGCCAGAACTGCCAGTCTGCAAGGAGCTGCCAGTCTACATGGAGCAGCCAGAGCTGTCAGTCTACATGGAGCAGCCAGAGCTGTCAGTCTACATGGAGCAGCCAGAGCTGTCAGTCTGCATGGAGCAGCCAGAGCTGTCAGTCTGCATGGAGCAGCCAGAGCTGTCAGTCTGCATGGAGCAGCCAGAGCTGTCAGTCTGCATGGAGCAGCCAGAGATGTCAGTCTGCATGGAGCAGCCAGAGCTGTCAGTCTACATGAAGCAGCCAGTCTACATGGAGCAGCCAGAGATGTCAGTCTGCATGAAGCAGCCAGAGCTGTCAGTCTGCATAGAGCAGCCAGAGATGCCAGTCTGCAAGGAGCTGCCAGTCTACATGGAGCAGCCAGAGCTGTCAGTCTGCACGGAGCTGTCAGTCTGCACGGAGCTGTCAATCTGCACGGAGCTGTCAATCTGCACGGAGCTGTCAATCTGCACGGAGCTGTCAGTCTGCACGGAGCTGCCAGTCTGTAAGGAGCTGCCAGTCTGCAAGGGGCTGCCAGTCTGCAAGGGGCTGCCAGTCAGCACGGAGCCGCCAGAGCTGTCAGTCTGTAAGAAGCCGCCAGAGCTGTCAGCCTATATGGAGCAACCCCAGTCTGCCCAGCGTCGTCAGTCTGCCCAGCGTCGCCAGTCTGCCCAGCGTCGCCAGTCTGCCCAGCGTCGCCAGTCTGCCCAGCGTCGCCAGTCTGCCCAGCGCCGCCAGTCTGCCCAGCGCCGCCAGTCGACCAGACTCTTCCAGATCTGCCAGTCAACCAGACTCTTCCAGATCTGCCAGTCAACCAGACTCTTCCAGATCTGCCAGTCAACCAGACTCTTTCAGATCTGCCAGACTCTTCCAGATCTGCCAGTCAGCCAGACTCTTCCAGATCTGCCAGTCGGCCAGGACCTGCCAACCAGCCAGGATCTGGTAGATCTACCTACCTGCCTGAGCTTTCTCTCACTCCTGAGCTTTCTCTCACTCCTGAGCTTTCTCTCACTCCTGAGCTTTCTCTCACTCCTGAGCTTTCTCTCACTCCTGAGCTTTCTCTCACTCCTGAGCTTTCTCTCACTCCTGTGCTTTCTCTCACTCCTGAGCTTTCTCTCACTCCTGAGCCTTCTCTCACTCCCGAGTAGTCTCTCACTCCCGAGCTTCCCCTCAGTCCCGAGCTGTCCTTCAGTCCCGATCTGCTCCCTCAGTCCAGTGGGTTTCTGGGTGAGGACTACTAGGTCATGGTCGGCGGCGAGGGTGGTCTATCCAGGGACGCGAGGAGAGGGGACTAAGACATCAACTGAGTGGGTTCATCGTCCCGCGCCAGAGCCGCCACCATTGGACAGACGCCCACCCGGACCCTCCCTATTGTTTTGAGGTGCGTTCGGGAGTCCGCACCTTAGGGGGGGGGGGTTCTGTCACGCCCTGGTCAAAGTATTTTGTGTTTATCTTTATGTATTTGGTCAGGCCAGGGTGTGGCATGGAGTTTTTGTATTGTGGTGTGTTTTGTCTTGGGGTTTTGGTGTGTATATATTTGGGATTGTAGCTAGTGGGGTTATCTAGCAAGGTCTATGGCTGTCTGGAGTGATTCTCAATCAGAGGCAGGTGCTTATCGTTGTCTCTGATTGGGAACCATATTTAGGCAGCCATATTCTTTGAGTTTGTCGTGGGTGATTGTCCTTAGTGTCTTACTTGTACTCTCTGTTAGTTTGCACTAGATAGGCTGTTTTCGGTTTTCATTACGTTTATTGTTTTGTAGTGTTTAGTGTTTAGTCGTGTTTACGTTTTGTTTAATAAATATGGATCGCAATCGACACACTGCAGTTTGGTCCGACTCTCCTTCATCACCACTAGAAAACCGTAACAACCATAAGCCGCCTCCAACATCATTTTAGAGAATGTGGCAGTACGTCCAACTGGCCTCACAACTGCAGACACCCTGTAACCACGCCGGCCCAGAACCTTCCCACCTGGCTTCTTCACCTGCGGAATCATCTCAGACCAGCCACCAGCTGGTGAAACTGTGGGTTTGCATAATCAAATAATTAGAAACCATCTCAGGGAAGCTGACTGCAGTTCGGGGTCGTAACCGACTTCAGTGGGCAAATGCTCACCTTTGATGCCCACTGGCACGCTTGAGAAGTGTGGTCTTCACTGATGAATCCTGGTTTCAACTGTACCGGGTAGTGTGTATGATGTTGTGTGGGCGAATGGTTTGCTGATGTCAACATTGTGAACAGAATGCCCTATGGTGGCGGTGGGGTTATGATATGGGCAGGCATAAGCTACGGACAACGAACACAATTGCATTTTATTGATGGCAATTTTAATGTGCAGAGATACTGTGCCGAGATCCTGAGGCCCATTGTCAGCCCCATGTCGCAAGGATCTGTACACAATTCCTGGAAGCTGAACATTTCCCAGTTCTTCCATGGTCTGCATACTCGCCAGTCGTCACCCATTGAGCATGTTTGGGACAGCAAGTTCTAGTTCCCGCCAATATCCAACAACTTCGCACAGCCATCGAAGAGGAGTGGGACAACATTCCAAAGGCCACAATCAACAGCCTGATCAATTCTTTCTGAAGGAGATGTGTCGCACTGCATGAGGCAAATGGTGGTCACACAAGATAGCGACTGGTTTTCCGATCCACACCTCTACTTTTTTTAAGGTATCTTTGACCAACATATGCATATTTGTATTCCCAGTCATGTGAAATCCATAGATTAGGTCCTAATGAATTTATTTCAATTGACTGATTTCCTTATATGAACTGTAACTCAGTAAAATCTTTGAAATTGTTGCATGTTGCGTTTATATTTTTGTTCAGTGTAAAAAGGAGTGCCTCACATCAAAAGAGACAGATCAAAAAATAACCCAGGCACAGAAAAACACATTTCTGATTCATCTGAAGTCGTTTCAGTTTTCAACTTACTTAAAACAGTAGGCTACTACTCATACAGTCAAACTGATTTGACATGGATTGAGTTGCCATTTTCCTCATCAACCTCCATAATGATATCCTACAGCGTCACTGAGCTCACCCCAGAACCCCCTGGGCAGTAAATTGATGCAGTGTGGTAAAATGTGGAGCACTTTGACCACAGGCATCCCACTCCTTAATAATTCTGTGCAGAAATGATCAGGGTGTCTTGACAGGCACTACTCCAATCTAGCCGTGATGAATGAAGACCCCTTATTTCAATAATTACATGAAGCAATAATTGCTATGAATACCTTAATTCTAATACACTTGCAAATTAAATTCTCTTGCACCGAAGAGGAGGGAGAGGAACAACGTTGGATACATATATACATTTTCATAGTTATGAAAGGGCCCACTGGGAAAACAAAGATGAGGTACGAGAGGGAGGGAATCTGGTGTTGTGCATATTAACTGAACCATGTTCATGAAACTAAATTACACCATTGAACACCATCCTGGAAGCTGAACATTTCCCAGTTCTTCCATGGCCTGCATAAAAGTAATGTACTTGTTATTGTGTCTTTTACGGTCTCAGGGCACCATTAAAAATGAGACGCTGGTCTCAATTGTGCGTCCTTTCATCAGAAGTTAACCAATGTTATCGGCTACCATTGAACCCTAACCCTAACCCATAGTATAATACTCTGTGAATTTATCACACAACTTCTGCAATAGAATCGATGACACGTTATATGAATGTATCATTCTTTGGGTACCAAAACATACCCATAAAAGAACGATTGTCATATCAACTTTTCCATGTCTTCATCCACATTCCTCTCTCCCTTCATCTACCTCTCTCTGTGCCCCACCTACCCCCTCTCTCCACCCATGTACTCTCCCTGCCCCCTGAAGCACCATACTTAGTGCACCACCTGCTGGTGACAGGGTTTTCTGACCCCACACTTGGTAGGGCAGTGGGATTGAGGGTACTGAAAAAGCCTTATACTAAAAGTTCAGAGTACATTGAAGAGGGTCAGCTAGAGCAAAGTAAGGTGTAGAATACAAATAGTGTTCCCTATAAATAGTGTTCCATGCCAAATAAAATGCTTTGTGAGATTAAGGTTTTTATAAATTTATTAGCAAATTATGGTGGAAAATAAGTATTTGGTCAATAACAAATGTTTATCTCAAAACTTTGTTATATACCCTTTGTTGGCAATGACAGAGGTCAACATTTTCTGTAAGTCTTCACAAGGTTTTCACACACTGTTGCTGGTATTTTGGACCATTCCTCCATGCAGATCTCCTCTAGAGCAGTGATGTTTTGGGGCTGTTGCTGGGCAACACAGACTTTCAACTCCCTCCAAAGATTTTCTATGGGGTTGAGATCTGGAGACTGGCTAGGCCACTCCAGGACCTTGAAATGCTTCTTACGAAGCAACTCTTACGTTGCCCGGCGGTGTGTTTGGGATCATTGTCATGCTGAAAGTCCCAGCCACGTTTCATCTTCAATGCCCTTGCTGATGGAAGGAGGTTTTCACTCAAAATCTCATGATACATGGCCCCATTCATTCTTTCATTTACACGGATCAGTCGTCCTGGTCCCTTTGCAGAAAAACAGCCCCAAAGCATGATGTTTTCACCCCCATGCTTCACAGTAGGTATGGTGTTCTTTGTCGTGTTTTGGGGTGGGAGAAGCATCGCTTGTAGCGAGGTTACTGAGCGCCTGGGAGGTTTCCTGGTGGCTTGCTCCAGTAATGAGTTTAACATATGGTCATGGCGTTCCTCCAAGGTATGGAGTCCTTCAATAAGGTTCAGAAGTAGCTCCTCCTGTCTTCCAATGGTGGCTCCTTGCAGGGAGACAGCAGTGTGGAGCTGGTGTGAGTCTGCTGGGTCAGTCATGGCCAGTTCGTACTATCAGAACTGAGGATAAGACCCAGATGCAGACACAGGGGGCGGATGGTTCGGTTGTCAGAATATTTATTTATTATCACAAAGGGTCAGGCAAAAGGGCAGGTCGAGGGAAAGCAGACGTTCGTAATCCAAGGCAGAGTCAACAAGGGACAGAATGGCAGGCAGGCAGGCAGGCTCAGGGTCAGGGCAGGCTGAAAGGTCGGAACAGGGAAGACTAGAAAACAAAACTAGAGAGAAGGTAACACACGGAAAAACACGACTTGATGAGATGAACTGGCAACAGACAAACAGAAAACACAAGTATAAATACACAGGGGATAATGTGGAAAAATAGGAGACACCTGGTGGGGTGGAGACAAGCACAAAACAGATGAAACAGATCAGGGTGTGACACTGAGCTCAATTTCGAGTGTCATAGCAAATGGTCTGAATGCTTATGTAAATAAGGGATTTCTGTTTTTTATTTTTAAAACATTTACAAAAATGTCGAAAAACCTGTTTTCGCTTTGACATTATGGGTTATTTTGTGTAGATTGATGAGAATGTATTTATTTTTAATCCATTTTAGAATAAAGCTGTAACTTAACAAAATGTGGAAAAATAATTTAATTTCAAGTAGACCACCATAGTCCCTGTGCTAAAGAACGCCAAGGTAAACTGTCTAAATGACGCCCCATAGCACTCAGATCTGTAGCCATGAAATGCTTTGAAAGGCTGGTCAGGGTTCACATAAACACTATCATCCCAGACACCCTGGACCCACTTCAATTTGCATACCGCCGTAATTGATGCACAGATGATGCAATCTCTACTGCACTCCACACTGCCCTTTCCCACTTGGACAAAAGGAATACCTACATGAGAATCCTGTTCATTAACTACAGCTCAACGTTCAACACCATAATGCCCTCCAAGCTCATCACTAAGCCAAGGACCCTGGGACCGAACACCTCCCTCTGCAACTGGATCCTGGACTTCCCGATGGGACGCCTCCAGGTGGTGAGGGTAGGCAAAAACACATCTGCCACACTGAACCCCAGGGGAGCGTGCTTAGTCCCTTCCTGTACTCTCTGTTCACCCACGACTGCGTGGCCGCGCACAACTCCAACACCGTCATTAAGTTTGTTGACGACATGACGGTAGTAGTCCTCATCACCGGTGACGGTGAGACAGCCTATAGGGAGGAGGTCAGAGACCTGGCAGTGTGGTGCCAAGACAAAAACCTCAGAAAGGCAAAGGAGCTGATCATGGACTACAGTAAACGGAGGGCCGAGCACGCCCCCATTCGCATCGACAGGTCTATAGTGGAGCAGGTCGAGAGCTGCGGTGTCCACATCACTAAGGATGTGTTATGGTCCAAACACACCGACACAGACGTGAAGAGGGCACAACAACCTCTTCTGCCTTAGGAGGCTGATAAGATTTGGCATGGGCACTCAGATCGTAACAAAATGTGTACAGCGGCACCATTGAGAGTATCTTGACTGGCTGCATCACCGCTTGGTATGGCAACTGCTTGGAATCTGATCGCAATGCGCTACAGAGGGAAGTGCCGTGTGCACGGCCCAGTACATCACTGGGGCCGAGCTCTCTGCCATCCAGAACCTCTATACCAGGCGGTGTCAGAGGAAGGCCCTAAAAATGGTCAAAGACTCCAGACACCCAAGTCATAGACTGTTCTCTCTGCTACTGCACGGCAAGCGGTACCAATGCACCAAGTCTGGAACCAACAGGACCCGAACAGCTTCTACCCCTAAGCCATAAAACGTGTAAATAGTTTGTTAACATAGTGTAGTTAGTCCAGATATCTACACTATTTGGTTATCTGCTTTGACCCTTTTTGCACAAATGTTTTTTGCCTCATCACACACGTTGCTGCTACTGTTAACTATCTGCCACTTTATTCCTAGTTATATGTACATATCTACCTCGATTACCTCGTACCCCTGCACATTGACTCGGTACTGGTATCCTTTGCATATAGCTAAGTTATCGTTACTCATTGTGTACCTATTTTTCCGTGTTTTACTTTTCTATAATTTCTCCCCCAAAAATTCTTCTCTGCAGTGTTGGGAAGGGCCCATCGGTATGCATTTCACTATTAGGCCACACCTGTTGCTTACGAAGCATGCGACAAAAAAACATTTGATTTGAATCCCAAAGAGCAAGCAATATCCAAAACATTACCATAGGCACATTGGCTCGCACAAATCCCTTGGATGAAACCTAAGGAGGAACCCAGCTCAGAGGGACGGCCCATCCTCTTCTGGCTGTACCTGTCGTACAGCCTATCCAGTGTCCGTTTGTGTCACACTGTGTATCTTCCTGTCTCTATCTGATAACAGTGCTGTCTACCTCTCAGAACCTAGCCAGTAGACATCTCACTGTGAGGAGTCTGTCTGTTCCCTCTATCTCTCACAGGAGGGAGCTTCGTTATTTCCTCTCCTTCTTATTATTTCACCTTTCCCTGACATTCAGGGATTATTGATGTCTCCTGTCTCGCTGTGCTGCCGCCCTTTGACCTGTGGACAAGTCTTGTTTCGCTGCAGATAAGTGAAAATATCAGAACCCCATATTTGTTTCATAGCCAGGGATATAGGGAGAATATAGGGAGAATCCTTGAGGAGAAAGAACGTGAGAAGTGTGCAATTGAGATCCTCCCCTAAACTAGACACACTGTCGGGGTTGCTTTGATTGTTTTCTCTCCTTTCTGAAAACAACTACTCTCCTCAACCGGGAGGCTAGTTGAGAAGACTGGCTGCTGCACAGACAGAGAGAGAAAAGCTAAAGTCATTCAATTATTAATTGGGCTGAGGAAGAGGGGTCAAATGAGTCGATGCCTGGTTTAATAGCAGTCCCTGGCATTTAAGTTTCTGTCAGAGGCAAGAATGAATTCTGGAGACAGGTTATCTTTACTATCAGAAGTTGACATCCCACCCTGGAGCTAAATGGAATGCAGGCTTATTGAATATGTATCAACACAGAACAAAAAGGCCACAAGAAACAGGACAGGGGCTGTCAGTGGATAGAAATGGGGATCAGGACAAACACCCACAAGGGGCTGTTAAGTCCCCAGTGTTGAAGTTGTCTGTGACTAAAGACAGTTCAGAAGCTTTACAGGTAATCTCTGATGAAGGAATGGATAGGGACTACACTACTGGATTAGGTTTAGGGGCTCAGGATGAAGATATTACATTCATTCATTCTCATAAAAAATAGCAATTGACCATTTTTAATTAATGGACACAATTTCAATTTCATGTGAGCTCAGGGACTCCTGAGGATGAAAGAGTAGATTCATGCATGTGTAGCCTACTTGGTCAATTGGTAAATTCCCACTGGGTACAAACTGGTGAAATAAACATTGTTTCAAAGTCATTTGTGATGTGGAATCTATGTGGAAAAGACATTGGATTTGCAAAAAGCCATAAACTGTTGTTTTGAGGCTGAATTTTCAACCACAAGTTTATGTCATCATGGTAACCAAAGATAAAATAAGTTGAATTTGCACCTTTGACACAACATCAGATCGTCAACGTAAAATCCACTAGAAGAAAAAAACAATAGGCTGGGCAGCATATCCTACTGGAGAGTTGATCTATCTACAGCTATCCCGTTGGTCTGTCATCCAGGGTATTAAAGGGATTTTAGCAATGAGGCCCTATACCTACTTCTCCAGAGTCAGATTAACTCGTGGATACCATTCGTATGTCTCTGCGTGCAGTTTGAATAAAGTTGCTAACTAGCGTTAGCGTAATGAGTGGAAGTCTATGGGTATCTGTCAGCATGCTAGCAGATACCCATAGACTTCCAGTCATTGGGCTAATGCTAGTTAGCACTGGCTCGCGAAACTACTTCTAACTTCCTTCATACAGGACACAGAGACATAAAAATGGCTTCCACGAGTTCATTTGACTCCGGGGAAGTAGATACTTTGGGGTCATTGCCAAAATCCCAAAGTATTCCTTTAACCTAGCCCAGCCCTATTGAGAATGATTGTTGTGGAATCTCCACCTAATAGATTCAGAGTTGCTAACATAGGCATTCTAAAGGGTAGGGTAACAGAGCAAATGAAATATATCCATATTTTATCATACACTGAGTGTATAAAACATTAGGCACGCCTTCCAAATATTGAGTTGCACCCCCTTTTGCCATCAGAACATCCTCAATTCATTGGGGCATGGACTCTACAAGGTGTCGAAAGCATTCCACAAGGATGCTAGCCCATGTTGACTCCACAGTTGTGTCAAGTTGGCTGGATGTCCTTTGGATGGTGGACCATTCTTGATACACACGGGAAACTGTTGAGCATGAAAAACCCAGCAGCGTTGCAGTTCTTGACACATTCAAACCGGTGCACCTACTACCATAACCTGTTCAAAGGCACTTCAATCTATTGTCTTGCCCATTCACCCCTCTGAATGGCACACACACACAATCCATGTCTCAATTGTCTCAAGCATTACAAATCCTTCTTTAACCCGTCTCCTCCCCTTCATCTACACTGATTGTAGTGGATTTAACAGGTGACATCAATAAGGGATCATACCTCCACCTGGACTCACCTGATTAGGGTATGCAATCCGTGTCATTTGGTTGTGCTATTCAATGAAGCACAGAACACATTAAGCTGCATTTCCATTTGAACTTTGTTGTGCTTTTAAATGGTTGAAAGCACAACACATTTAGGTGACAACTAAACCAAAAAATAGACATTGATTTTCCATTCGAATTTGGTTGTGCTTTAAGATGGTTGAATGCAAGATGGTTGAATGCATAATCTTTTTGAATGGTTGAAAATAGGTTGTAATCTCGTTGATCAACGTATCAACCAAATAATACCCAATTCTTCACGTTGAAATGAAGTGGTATGCCCAGTAGGTGGACTACTGTAATGGATATTTCAATTTACCAATGGGCTAGTGATTCATTGCCTATCATCTTCTCCTCTCTCTTTCTCATTTGCCGAAAACTAAGTAGCTGTTAAGCAATTGGTTAATGCGTAATTTCTCAAATCGTTCCGATGACTAGAGAGAGACAACATGAAGGGCAATGAAAAACAGCAGTCTTTTAATGCATTCGCATCAAACATTCAACATCTTGAACATCAGACATGACCGGATATAAAACAACAACTTGACCGTTCCTCATTACCAACGGTTACATCTAATCCAATACTTCATATATGCATCAGGCCAAATCCCCAGTCATGTTCTCTTCATGTGGGCTCTGTGGACATGGTGAACTTGGGGAGAATGACACACTGTTTAGTTTCCTTTAAGATGAATGAATTTCCTCTGTCATCCTGCTGGAGGCTCAGAGTACCTGTGGGTCCATTAGGCATGGGGAGCTGTGACACCTCCGGGGAAGGCTGGGTGGGTGGGGGCCACAAATTGATTCTCCTCTCAGGCGGAAGGAGAGGATTGGAAGGAGAGGGTGCAGAGGGGACCTGGGGCTGGTAATGGAGCTTTAGGAGTGAGCTTAATGCCTAGGATCAGAGAAATCAATGGAGAAATATAGTTTGGCCTCCCTCCAATCCCCTCTTGCCTCCTTTGTCTAAGTGGGTAGAGGTCAACGACAGAGAGGCGTCTGTCTGGTAAGACATGACTGAAGCCTCCCGTCCTCCACTGGTTGGTCACACATGGATCAGCCGTCCTGGATCTATGCATCTCGGTCAGTCAGAGAGACTGCCCCGGGGACCGTTCACATGTGTGGTTTACGAATGATTGGTCGGCGACAGAGTGGGAATTTAACCATCAAAGCCAGTTCTTATGTACGTTGTTCCACTGGCTTTGAATCCTTCCTCTAGCATTAGCCCATCTTTTGAGTCCTTTTACCATTCATAGGCCAGACATTCTGCACGCACATGTACTCATATACTGATACAGTTGAACGGTTAATGTGATAAAATGCTAGAACTAAAATGTTGATTTGATACAACTGGGTGTGTGGGCAGGAACAGTCCTTCATAGATAACTGGGGTCCCGGTTGGCTCTCCTGGATCGGAACCGGATCTCAGACAGCTTGGAGTTGATGCCGGTGCCAATTTGTCCCTTCCTGGCCAATGGGAAGCGGGCTAGAGTGGCATCTGCGGAGGGAGAGAGCGACAGCACAACAACAGTTGGAGGAGGGTGGACGGCGCAGGAGTGACAGTAAGGAACACAGCCGTTTTTCAGCCCTGCCAGAGCTGTCAGGCCATTAAAAACAAAATGATGATGAATGAAGGGGGCTTACTGGATCGGAAATGGGCCCGGCCGCCTCCGCCACACACACCCTCTCAATCCTCATCTTCTCTAAATCATGTTTCACTTTTTTTTATTGAATTACGGTGGCACAGCACTCAAGCGCAACCTAATAATGCATGTGTAAATGATTCAGTTTTGGGATGCTACTTCAACTGTATCAGTGAGATACAGTGGGGTCCAGAGTTATTGACACCCTTGATAAAGATGAGCAATATTGACGGTATAAAATAATTCATTAAAATACTGAGCTATATTGTATGCTAAAAATAATTGGGGAACTATATTATTTTATAGTAATGCTCAGAGAAAAATACTTTGTTTGTACAGTCCAAAACGTGATTTTCCTGTGTTTTATATACTCAGAACAAAAATATAAACGCAACATGTAAAGTGTTGGACCCATGTTTCATGAGCTGAAATTGAAAAGATCCCAGAAATGTTCCATAAACACAAAAAGCTTATTTGGCATTCTGACTGCAGGAACGTTCACCAGAGCTGTTGCCAGAAAATTGAATGTTAATTTCTCTACCATAAGCTGCCTCCAATGTCGTTTTAGAGAATTTGGCAGTACGTCCAACTGGCCTCACAACCACAGACCACGTGTAACCACGCCAGCCCAGGACCTCCACATCCAGCTTCTTCCCTGTGGGATCGTCTGAAGGGGGGTGGGGGGTGCTGAGGACTATTTCTGTCTGTAATAAAGCCCATTTGTGGGTAAGAACTAATCCCAAGTGGGTGGGCCTAATGAAGTTATTTCAATACACTGATTTCCTTATATGAATTGTAACTTTGAAATTGTTGCATGTTGTGTTTATAGTTTTGTTCAGTATATATAATTACCCTCACCAGTTATGTTTTGGCCTATCTTTTTTGGTAACTTGTTAATAGAAGAGTTCTTTCCACACTATGAGGTTGATATAATATTGTGAAATTGTGAAAATGATGATAATTCCCTTTTAGTGTAAGAGCAGTTTGAAAAGCCTGAATTATCAGCCTGTTGTTGTCAGATGGGGTTTTGGCCTCACCAGGCAGTAAATGAGTTAATAGATCAATAAGGAAGAGAGCTCCAAACCTCTCTGCAAATAACAGCTAGTTTACAGTTTACCCTTCCCATTCAGACCACCCCAAGACAGTCTTTTTACCATTTTAATTGAAAACAATCACAGTACGGGTACTTCATTGTTACCTACAAATTATTTAATATTTAGATAAAAACGGCTGCCTTGGACCGGCTTTCATTGGTCCAAGTAATAATTGTTTTGCTCAAAAAGGCAGGGGTCAAAATAATTGACACCCCTAAATATATATTATGAGGTTGGGAGATTGGGAACCTATCTGGCCTAGCTAAAGCCAACTTCATAAAATTGTTAGGTGGCAAGAAGTAGTACAGAGAAACAACAACAACAAATAATAATGATATACTGTACATAGATTTTTCAACATGACAAATCTGTTATGGGTAACGGTGAGAAGTTAGCATGTCTTGAAGGTATGATATAAAATGCTAACCTCCCCTGTTATTGGTAATGGTGAGAAGTTAGCATGTCTTGAAGGTATGATATAAAATGCTAACCTCCCCTGTTATTGGTAATGGTGAGAGGTTAGCATGTCTTGAAGGTATGATATAAAATGCTAACCTCCCCTGTTATTGGTAATGGTGAGAAGTTAGCATGTCTTGAAGGTATGATATAAAATGCTAACCTCCCCTGTTATGGGTAACGGTGAGAAGTTAGCATGTCTTGAAGGTATGATATAAAATGCTAACCTCCCCTGTTATGGGTAACGGTGAGAAGTTAGCATGTCTTGAAGGTATGATATAAAATGCTAACCTCCCCTGTTATTGGTAATGGTGAGAAGTTAGCATGTCTTGAAGGTATGATATAAAATGCTAACCTCCCCTGTTATTGGTAATGGTGAGAGGTTAGCATGTCTTGGGGGTATGATCTTTGACCCTCTGTAAATGATCTATAATCAACATGGTAGCATCCACATTAATGTTGAATTGTTTAGAAATATATTATATTCTTATTCATCATAAAAGTGACTCCAAAATGACAATAAATTATTTAGCATTCAATTCTGTTGGGCACAAAATAATCTGAAACATCCAACAAGTTTGTTATTTTGTCCCATATTACTAATACGCAATGACTACAAACCTTTGGACTACTTTACTTATAAGAATCTTTAGTGGTGTCAATCATTTTGATCCCTACCTTTCTGAGCAATTGTATATATTATAATATGGGGATATAATATCCCCATTTTTGGAGCATACAATATCGCTATTTGAATTATTATTTGAATTATTTATTTCATACAGTCATTACTGCTCATCTTTATTACAGGTGTCAATCATTTCAGACCCCACCGTATCTTTCTAATGATCGAGAAGGTGAGTGCTTCCACTCACCCATGAATGACCAAGTGAAATTGGAGAAAAATACAATGAAAGGTTGTTTGTAAAGCAGAGAATCAGGTTATCATTTACTGTAGATGGCGTTGAGCTTGTGTGGGTCCAGGGCGGTGCGGTGGTTGGGGAAGGTTGGTCTGCGGCTCCGCCCCCCTCGCAGGTTGCTGTTCAGCAGGGTGTCCATGTCAAACACGCCCAGCAACAGAGTGCGCGCCATTGCCGTGGGAGACTGCGTCTGATTGGCTGCATGCCAAGACCGCATTTCACAGAAGACCCCGGAACTTGGGTATACCTCCACCCGGTTTACCTGCACAGCCAATTGGGAGACAGTGCGAATGTGATCAGAATCAAAACCCATTTAGACCTCCATAACTTTTGGAGGATCGATATCGTGTCCTTCGGACTATTTGGTTCTATCTGCGCAAAGCATAGCTCTGAGATATTGAGTACCAAAGTTTTCACATCCCAGATCTCAGAACTGTTTTGTAGTGAATTATTCTTTCATAAACCATTAAGGTCCTCACCTTAAAAGGTACCTAAAGTGCAGAGTATCAAAATCCTGAGAGGGGGGTGCAACTGCATATAGAACCTTCTGGCTCTTTAAATGTCAGTCTGGATTCAATAAGGCTATATAAAGACACTTCTAATGTAAAGACATGTTCAGATTTTAAGAAAACCGTAGCTATTTGAATACATTAATGATAAAATAACACTATTTTACCAAGATAGTCAGACACATCAAATACATAAGAAATGTATTACGATCCTCAGAAATATTATGGTCTTCACTCAACAATACTTAGAGGGAGAAGGCAAAGATGTGTTCTGATTGGTCCGTCTGTATTTGTTCAGGCTTGTGATTGGATTGCAGAGAGAACCTTACAGCGCCAAGTTCAAATGGGTTTCTAGTTTTTCATATTTCACATTTTTACTAACTTTTCAGACATATGTAGAACTATCTAAAGATCAATTATGTGACTAACTCATTTTAGACAAACATTTCAGATGAGACCATGGGACTATATGGTTCTGATATGTTAATGGCCGCTAAGTTAACAATCTGTCTTTATCTGGAATGAACAGCAAGTTTCCTTACATGGCCCGTCCCACTAACACAGTGTGTCTCTGAGCATGTCCTCATCCCGGGTAGGTCGGCTGCTGAGCCAAACAGAGAGCTGTGAGGGTTGTCGTCCTCTGTGATGTCACTCAGCTCTAAGTCTCCGTCCCCACTGTGCTCACTGATGGCCATCTCGGGTCCAAAGTTTGACATGCTTCCATTCACGTCGTCCTGAGTCATAGCTGAGCGGTTGGACATGGGCTGATGATGAAGTGGGGGACTGAACCGTCGGCCAGATTGTCCTGACACAGAGTGGTGTGTGTATGTGTAGCTCTCGCCCCTCACTATTGCTGTGGAGACAGCCTGTGGGGACACTGCAGGGTGGAGGGGCTGGTTGGCTTGGCCCAAGTTCTGCCACATGGTAGAAAGCAGGTCAGGGATCTCTGAGGGATGACACCACAAAGTTAAGAAGGAACACGCATGAGGGAAAGTGATCAATTTAGAGCAGGTGAATTATAAAACTGTATTGACCTTACTCATCCTCACCCTTTACTAGCATGTTTTGCAGCCATTGGTTTTCAGCCGCCATTTCGGCCTTCTCTTTCTCCAGTTCCCGAACCCGTGACCTGAGGAACTGGAGCTCTGCAGTGTGGGAAGGGATAAATACATCTGTCTCCATCTTCATGGTCTGTGAAGGAAAGAGAAAAGCAGATGACTGATGAGTGAATGGTTTTGACCCACTTAGGAGAGACTTTCCTTCGACTTTAATTGTATTGCCTAGATATACAGTGCCTAGATATACAGTGCCTTGGAAAGTACTCAGACCCCTTGACTCTTTCCACATTTTGTTACGTTACAACCTTATTCTAAAATGGCTTAAATGAAGAAAAAAAAAGAAAATCCTCAGCAATCTACAAACAGTACCCCATAATGACAAACTGAAAACTGGTATTTATTAAGTTTGCAAATGTATTAAAAATAAAAAACAGAAATACCTTATTTAGATAATTATTCAGACCGTTTTGCTATGAGACTCGAAATTGACCTCAGATGCATCCTGTATCCATTGATCATCCTTGAGATGTTTCTACAACTTGGAGTACACCTGTGGTAAATTCAATTGATTATTGATCATTATACCCTGATGAAGACAGCTTGTCTGTTGAAACGTTGGATATTAGGTTATTCAATTATTGCATCTGAGCCCCTAGAATGTGCGGCTCTCCTTTAATTTTTCAAGTGTTCTATTCCGCTAGCCAGCACCTTGCCTAAATAGGTGTGCGTCTCTTTCGCCTCTAGAAAATTCAATTGATTGGACATGATTTGGAAAGGCACACACCTGTCTATATAAGGTCCCACAGTTGACAGTGCATGTCAGGGCAAAAACCAAGCAATGAGGTTGAACGAATTGTCCGTAGAGCTCCAAGACATGATTGTGTCGAAGCACAGATCTGGGGAAGGGTACCAAGAACACAGTGGCCTCCATCATTCTTAAATGAAAGAAGTTTGGAACCACCAAGACTCTCTCTAGAGCTGGCTGCCCGGCCAAACTGAGCAATCAGGGGAGAAGGGCCTTGGTGAGGGAGGTGACCAAGAACCTCATGGTCACTCTGACAAAGCTCTAGAGTTCCTCTGTCGAGATTGGAGAACCTTCCAGAAGGACAACCATCTCTGCAGCACTCCACCAATCAGGACGTTAAGGTAGTGGCCAGACGGAAGCCACTCCTCAGTAAAAGGCACATGACAGCCCTCTTGGAGTTTGCCAAAAGGCACCTAAAGACTCTCAGACCATAAGAAACACGATTCTCTGGTCTGATGAAACCAAGATTTATCTCTGGCCTGAATGCCAAATGTCACATGTGGAGGAAATCTGGCACAATCCCTACGGTGAAGCATGGCTGTGGGGGTGTTTTTCAGCAGCAGGGACTGGGAGACTAGTCAGGATTGAGGCAAAGATGAACCGAGCAAAGTACAGAGAGATCCTTGATGAATACCTGCTCCAGAGCGCTCAAGACCTCAGACTGGGGCGAAGGTTCACTTCCAACAGGACAACGGCCCTAAGGACACAGCCAAAACAAGGCAGGAGTGGCTTCGGGACAAGTCTCTGAATGTCCTTGAGTGGCCCAGCCAGAGCCCGGACTTGAACCCGATCGAACATCTCGGGAGAGACCTGAAAATAGCTGTGCTGCAACGCTCCCCATCCAACCTGACAGAGCTTGAGAGGATCTGAAGAGAAGAATGGGAGAAACTCCCCAAATACAGGTGTGCCAAGCTTGTAGTGTCATACCCAAGAAGACTCAAGGCTATAATTGCAGCCAAAGGTGCTTCAAAAAAGTACTGAGTAAAGGGTCTGAATACTTATGTAAAAGTGATATTTCTGTTTTTATTTCTAAAAACCAGTTTTTGCTTTGTCATTATGGGGTATTGTGTGTAGATTGTAATTATTATTTTAAAATCAATTTTAGAATAAGGCTGCAACATAACAAAATATGGAAAAAGTAAAGGGGTCTGAATACTTTCCGAAGGCACTGTATACAGTATATATATATTTCTTTAGTGGTCTAGGTTGTGACGTCAAGCAGAGTATTTAAGTGGCTAAAACGCAACAAAGGGGTTGCTGTACACTTATAACACCTCTTATCTATGGCTCGATCACTGCCGTTTTGTCACTTTTCTCCATACAGCAGCTAGAGTTGAAGTCGGAAGTTTACATACTCTTAGGTTGGAGTCATAAAAAACTTGTTTCTTGTTAACAAACTATAGTTTTGGCAAGTCGGTTAGGACATCTACTTTGTGAATGACACACATATTTCTTCCAACAATTGTTTACAGAGAGATTATTTCACTTATAATTCACTGTATCACAATTCCAGTGGGTCAGAAGTTTACATACACTAAGTTGACTGTGCCTTTACACAGCTTGGAAAATTCCAGAAAATTATGGCTCTAGAAGCTTCTGATAGGCTAATTGACATCATTTCAGTCAATTGGAGGTGTACCTGTGGATGTATTTCAAGGCCTACCTTCAAACTCAGTGCCTCTTTGCTTGACATCACAGGAAATCAAAATAAATCAGCCAAGACCCCAGAAAAAAATTGTAGACCTCCAGAAGTCTGGTTCATCCTTGGGAGCAATTTCCAAATGCCTAAAGGTACCACGTTCATCTCTACAAACAATAGCACGCAAGTATAAACACCATGGGACCACAAGGCCATCATACCGGTCAGGATCTCCTAGAGATGAACGTAATTTGGTGCAAAAAGTACAAATCAATCCCAGAACAGCAGCAAAGGACCTTGTGAAGATGCTGGAGGAAATGGGTACAAAAGTATCTATACCCACAGTAAAACGAGTCCTTTATCGACATAACCTGAAAGGCTACACAGCAAGGAAGAAGCCACTGCTCCAAAACTGCCATTAAAAAACAGACTACGGTTTGCAACTGCACATTGGGACAAAGATCGTACTTTTTGGAGAAATGTCCTCTGGTCTGATTAAACAAAAATAGAACTGTTTGGCCATAATGACCATCATTATGTTTGGAGGAAAAAGGGGGAGGGACTGCTGCAGGAGGGACTGGTGCACTTCAAAAAATAGATGGCATCACGAGGCATGACAATTATTTGGATATATTGAAGTAACATCTCAAGACATTAGTCAGGAAGTTAAAGCTTTTTCACAAATGGTTCTTCCATATGGACAATGACCTCAAGCTTACTTCCAAAGTTGTGGCAAAATGGCTTAAGGACAACAAAGTCAAGGTATTGGAGTAGCCATCACAAAGCCCTGACCTCAAATCCTATAGAAAATATGTGGGCAAAACTGAAAAAGCGTGTGCGAGCAAGGAGGCCTACAAACCGAACTCAATTACACAAGCTCATTGTCCATAGGAAGGGGCCAAAATTCACCCAGCTTATTGTGGGAAGCTTGTGGAAGGCTACCCGAAACGTTTGACCTAAGTTAAACAATTTAAAGGCAATGCTACCAAATACTAATTGAGTGTATGTAAACTTCTGACCCACTGGGAATGTGATGAAAGAAATAAAAGCTAAAGTAAATAATTTTCTCTACTATTATTCTTACAATTCACACTCTTAAAATAAAGTGGTGAACCTAACTGACCTAAAACAAGAATTTTTTTTACTAGGATTAAATATCAGGAACTGTGAAATACTGAGTTTAAATGTATTTGGCTAAGGTGTATGTAAACTTCTGTCTTCAACTGTAGATGTCAAGATCCCAAAGAAATGGAAGAGGGCATTCAGATCATTCAATTGTAGTTCTTACAGGAATGAAATGGTAACCTGGTTTTTCAATAGGACTTACAAATTACAAATAGTCTTGACATTTAAAAAACTATAATTTCCTCAAAGGCTCTGTGTATTTTAAAGCTATTTCTAAGTTTAAATGTGTCACCTTTGACAGAAAATGGTAACAGGAGGCATTCACAGAACGCCGTGACAAACACGTATGAAGCAAGAAGGAGGATGAATAACAGCATTTAGGGGTAAAAGAACACTTCCATTAGCAAGTTACCAAAAAAGCTAGGCCAAAACATAACTGGTGAGGTTAATTATATATACTGAACATAACTATAAACACAACATGCAACAATTTCAAAGATTTTACTGAGTTACAGTTCATATACAGAAATCAGTCAATTGAAATAAATAAATTAGGCCGTAATCTATGGATTTCACATGACTGGACAGGGGCACAGCCTTGGAGGGCAAATGCCCGCCCACTGGGGAGCCAGGACCTGCCAATCAGAATGAGTTTCTCCCCACAAAAGGGCTTTATTACAGACAGAAATACTCCTCAGATTCATCAGCTGTCCAAGTGCCTGGTCTCAGATGATCCCTCAGGTATAGAAGCCAGATCTGGAGGTCCTGGGCTGGAGAGGTTACAAGTGGTCTGCGCTTGTGAGGCCGGTTGGACGCACTGCCAGCGGTAGAGAAATTAACACTCAATTATCTGGAAACAGCTCTGGTGGACATTCCTGCAGTCAGAATGCCAACTGCACACTCCCTCAAAACGTGAGACATCTGCAGCAATGTGTTGTGTGACAAAACTTCACATTTTAAAGTGTCATGTTATTGATCCCAGCACAAGGTGCACCTGTGTAATGAGCATGCTGTTTAATCAGCTTTTTTGATATGCCACACCTGTCAGGTGGGTGAATAATCTTTGCAATGGAGAAATGCTCACTAACAGGGATATAAACAATTTTGTGCACAAACTTGGAGAGAAATAAGCTTTGCGTACGTATGGAGCATTTCTGGGATCTTTTATTTCAGCTCATGAAACATGGGACCAACACTTTACATGTTGAGTTTATATTTTTCATTTTATACATACTTAGAATTCCTCTCACACGGAAACAAAAATGTCACTAGAAAGGCTTTGATGAACATTCAATTAAAATTAAGTTTCATTGTTCTTAAAGTTATCCATTTGTTTTTTCAAAGCCATCAGCTATTCCAGGAAAATAAGATGCCTGAAATTATGGTTGCTCCCTGAAGGGAAAGGGAAAAAAGGGCAAATATTATAATCTGTCATCTCACTCATTAATATGCAAATTGAATCGTGTTTAGTCAATTATTTTACCATGGAAGTTGGGTTGTTATATGCCACATCATATTTGAAGAGATGCAGAAAACATTACGTTGATGCATTTTCAATTTGAATATTAATGAAGTTTACATCATTTACCAGTTCCCGGATTTAACAGGTCCTTGCATTTATTAAAGTGTACACAACAAACATTGCTACAAGGCAGAGCTAGAAAACAAGGCAATCTGACATGTTGGAATAAACCTGGAATTCCAATATTTTAGCAGTTGAGCTGTACAGTCTTCTTTGTGCATCCCTCTGACAACAGTGAAATAACATCTAGTATTATTTTATACAAGTTCTATAGGTGGAAAATACAGAATGAAGCCGATACTGGGCATTTCCATGTAAAATGACCCATGACCATCAGCATGTGAAGTTCATAGGAGTATGTCATATTGGGTGTCAAATTAAAGCTAAAAATCTCTCTCTCAATTTTATTTAAAAAATAAATAAAAGCATATACATTTTTCAATAATTTTCCATCCTAAAAATGTGGAATAAACAAAGGCTTTGATTTCTGGTCAAACAGATGGGTTTTAGAAAACATCTACCAGAAAGTCTTAAAAGGTATTAGAAATACATCAAAACACAATGTTGAAGTAAAGACCCCTGTCAACTAATATCAACACTATAGTTTGAGAAATGAGTTGCATTCCGTAAGTTTAACAAACATGCCTTGTGCCGTGTAATTCCGTTACCAAAATCCCACACATCTTTAAGATCATTTCAAATTTCTCTCCCTCATGAGGGAGGATAATGAAAGTTCACAGAAGAAACAAGTAAAGGTAGACCTACCAATTAGATATAGTGTTTTCATTGATATCAAGATTATGCAGAAATAACTATGCCATTTCCTGGTTGCAAAATTCTAATAGTTAGCCTAATTTTACTTTGTGACAAAACAAGCAAGTATAGTGTGGAAAATAATTGTAACATCTAAACTGCTGTGAAATATATTTTCCAGAACCAAAAATATTGTACAAAACCGAAAGTAAAAATAAAACTTAAGCACGGGAAGCATACAGAAATAATGCATATAGAACAGGTCTACCACTTTTTAGACTTGCTTTCAATGAGAATTATAGATTCATAACACATTTCTATATGAATTTGGTCGGGTTGCCCAAAGAGAGACATATTGCAGCTTTAAGTGATTAAAACACATAATTATGTTACCAAATCCGTAATGAAAGTACTGAATAATCTGTAATGGAATTACTACTTTTAAAATTGGCTACAATGGGAAATCATAGTATTCACAAACCCCAGTTTGGTCAGCTGCTACTATCCTCCCTTCCACTGGCATACTGATAACTGTTTTCTTTCTCTTTCTGTCATCTGGTGGTCTAAGCAAGACTGTAAAAACAGTCTGGACAACCCCTCCGTCTCACTCTCTCTGTCTCGCTCTCCCTCCTTCTCCAGTTAATGTAATCTCTACCGGCTCTTACTGACACCTACCAGCTACCCTCTTTTCATTTACTGTAACAAGCATCCTCATCCACTGAGCACCGACTAACACAGGATGTCCATGGATGTTGAAAAGTAATTGAAATTTGGTCTAGCTGCCCTGGCTGGACCAAATCTGAACCAATTATAGACGTCTATGTTTCACAAGTTTGGATAACACAGTACAGTAGACCACAACAGAGAACAGTAAAGAAAAGTAGAATACAGTACTACAGTACCATTCAGTACAGTAGAGCACACTAGAGTAGAGTACAGTATAATGTATTGCATTTACTGTACTCCACTGTAGTGTACTGAACTCTACTGTAGTGATGGGGGGGGGGGATCATGGCTCTATTTTGTCCCTCTGCAGCAGACACACGGTGAGCAATGTTTGGAACCTTGAATCGCAATACATACAGAATCGTGAGAATAGCAATACCTATCGCCACCTACAGTTGAAGTCGGAAGTTCACATACACCTTAGCCAACTACATTTAACCTCAAGTTTTTCACAATTCCTGACATTTACTCCTAGTAGAAATTCCCTGCCAGGTCAGTTAGGATCACCACTTTATTTTAAGAAAGTGAAATGTCAGAATAATAGTAGAGAGAATTATATATTTCAGCTTTTATTTCTTTCATCACATTCCCAGTGGGTCAGAAGTTTACATACAGTGGGGCAGATATGACTAAATATTTAGTCAGCCACCAATTGTGCAAGTTCTCCCACTTAAAAAGATGAGAGAGGCCTGTAATTTTCATCATAGGTACACTTCAACAGACAAAATGAGAAAAACAAATCCAGAAAATCCCATTGTAGGATTTGTAATGAATTTATTTGCAAATTATGGTGGAAAATAAGTATTTGGTCAATAACAAAAGTTTATCTCAATACTTTGTTATATACCCTTTGTTGGCAATGACAGAGGTCAAACGTTTTCTGTAAGTCTTCCCAAGGTTTTCACACACTGTTGCTGGTATTTTGGCCCATCCCTCCATGCAGATCTCCTCTAGAGCAGTGATGTTTTGGGGCTGTTGCTGGGCAACACGGAGTTTCAACTCACACCAAAGATTTTCTATGAGATTAAGATCTGGAGACTGGCTAGGCCACTCCAGGACCTTGAAATGCTTCTTACGAAGCCACTCCTTCGTTGCCCGGGCGGTGTGTTTGGGATCATTGTCATGCTGAAAGACCCAGCCACGTTTCATCTTCAATACCCTTGCTGATGGAAGGAGGTTTTCACTCAAAATCTCACAATACATATGGCCCCATTCATTCTTTCCTTTACACGGATCAGTCGTCCTGGTCCCTATGCAGAAAAACAGCCCAAAGCATGATGTTTCCACCCCCATGCTTCACAGTAGGTATGGTGTTCTTTGGATGCAACTCAGCATTCTTTGTCCTCCAAACACAACGAGTTGAGTTTTTACCAAAAAGTTTTATTTTGGTTTCATCTGACCATATGACATTCTCCCAATCTTCTTCTGGATCATCCAAATGCTCTCTAGCAAACTTCAGACGGGCCTGGACATGTACTGGCTTAAGCAGGGGGACACGTCTGGCACTGCAGGATTTGAGTCCCTGGCGGCATAGTGTGTTACTGATGGTAGGCTTTGTTACTTTGGTCCCAGCTCTCTGCAGGTCATTCACTAGGTCCACCCGTGTGGTTCTGGGATTTTTGCTCACCGTTCTTGTGATCATTTTGACCCCATCTTGCGTGGAGCCCCAGATCGAGGGAGATTATCAGTGGTCTTGTATGTCTTCCATTTTCTAATAATTCCTCCCACAGTTGATTTCTTCAAACCAAGCTGCTTACCTATTGCAGATTCAGTCTTCCCAGCCTGGTGCAGGTCTACAATTTTGTTTCTGGTGTCCTTTGACAGCTCTTTGGTCTTGACCATAGTGGAGTTTGGAGTGTGACTGTTTGAGGTTGTGGACAGGTGTCTTTTATACTGATAACAAGTTCAAACAGGTGCCATTAATACAGGTAACGAGTGGAGGACAGAGGAGCCTCTTAAAGAAGAAGTTACAGGTCTGCGAGAGCCAGAAATCTTGCTTGTTTGTTGGCGACCAAATACTTATTTTCCACCATAATTTGCAAATAAATTCATTAAAAATCCTACAATGTGATTTTCTGGATTTTATCTTCTCATTTTGTCTGTCATAGTTAAAGTGTACCTATGATGAACATTACAGGCCTCTCTCATCTTTTTAAGTAGGAGAACTTGCACAATTGGCGGCTGACTAAATACTTTTTTGCCCTACTGTATCCAGTGCAAAAAACGTCTACATTTAAATGGTAATAATATTACATTTGCATATATTTCTGTTAATTCCCATATATTCCCATATATTCCCATGGAAAGTTTCCACCTCTGAATATTCCCCAAAATGTGAAACCCTACTTAAAACAATAAAAGGCTACTCTAAAATGTGTAGTTTTGTCACACAACGCCACAGATGCCTCAAGTTTTGAGGGAGTGTGCAAAAGGCATTCTGACTGCAGGAATGTCCACTAGAGCTGTTGCCAGAGAATTGAATGTTAATTTCTCTACCATAAGCTGCTTCCATCGTAGTTTTTAAGTATTTATCAGTATCCAACCGGCCTCACAACCGCAGACCGCGTGTAACCATGCCAGCCCAGGATCTCCACATCCGGGTTCTTCACATGTGAGATCATCTTAGACCAGCCACCAGGTCAGCTGATGAAACTGAGGAGAATTTATGTCTGTAATAATGCCCTTTTGTGAGGAAAAACTCATTCTGATTAGCTGGCCCTGGCTCCCTAGTGGGCTCCACATGGCTGCGCCGCCGCTGTGTGAAATCCAAAGATGAGGGCTTAATTTATTTATTTTAATTGACTGATTTCCTTATGTGAACTGTAACTCAGTAAAATCATTGAGTATATATTTTTGTTCAGTATACATATATTTTAGTTGATACGACTATATTCTGATCATCAGAACATTATATCTCAAAAAAATTATATCTCTAAAAAGGGTGTCAGACCTGATCCCTGCCTGTTTCATTATATTACTATGAGTTCATTTTAGTATACTGTAAATGAACCGTATGCTTTCAGTTGAGCGTACTAGCTCTTTGCCTGTCTACCGGAAGTTGATATTGTTGCTATGCGACCTCTTGCTAGCTAGTTAGCATAATAAATAGTTAGATATTTTACGACTTCGGGTATTTCTTAAATTCAATGTGGAGTGCGATTGTAAATTCAGAGCGTTGTCAGATTGTCTGTTTGTAAATTCAGAGGGGAAACTGGAGAAGTAGGGTTGATTTGAGCATTCTGACCATACAACTGCAGTCAAGCACTCAAGTTAACGCTGGCTAGCTACTTCCAGACACAAATGAGAGTGACCACTCTGACCATTTTACTCGCCCTAGCAAAGCTGGTTAGGAAGTTATGTTATCCAGAGCGTTGGTGACTACCTGTGTTGCTGGCAAAAATGTAATTGTGCCTTTTGCAGATGTGTACTGACAACGGCCATATTCAACAGGAGTTGAGCGCTCATAAATTCATTATTCTGCGCTCTAGTACACTCAGATGAGAGTGCCCTGAAATCGGAGTAGATAGTCAGAGCAAATTTATGAAAGCACCCAAATGTCCATTGAGAACGCACAACGACTATACCATTTAACTAAACTAAGAGGGAATAATCAAGTCAATAAACGTTGGGTAGTTAGTTAGATAACCCCTAGTTAACATACTGGCAAGTTTGATGTATAAGTGGCCAACTAACATACCGGTAGACTGCTGTAATTATATGCTATGTGGTTCGTAAGGACAGTGTCGCTAACAAATTGTCAGCCAACATAACTTGTAAGGTAACTTATTTGAAAAGTCATTACTTTATTACATTGCTCAACATTTTCTTAATATTTGTCATCATCAGTTAAAGTAATGAATTTGCATCTGCTCTCGTACTTCAACTGCATATTTTCCATCATCTTCTTCAAATCTGAAAATGACATATAGCCACTCCTATTTCCTGAAGAATTGCATTATGGGCCCTAAAGTACGGAAATAGTGTCCTCTGCGCGTATACTTCATATTTTGGCGAATTTAGTACGACATCCGGGAACTTTTGGCATAATAACTATATCCATACTATGACCAATAAGCATACTACATACTCAATTCACGTCACAAATAGTTCGGTTAGTATGAGTATTCAAACACAGCTCAAGAGTTCCTTCCCAGCTAGAAGTGAACTGTGAAGGCGTTTGCATGCCTGTCCAGGCATGGTGAGATCTTGCAGGCATCTGCAATGTAATCTGGCAGGTACACCTCTTTTGGTTCTGTTCACCTGCTCAGATGTTACTGACACATGCCAGATCTTACAAAGCCTGGATAGGTATTTTACATATCAGATAACCACATCGTATGTAATAGCAATCTGCTTCCCGAAGGCACAGTAGATGTGGTTGACGCATGCAACATTGAGCAGTGGAAAGAAACCCTTGCTTGGCTCACCTGTTGTGTGTGGCAGGTGATATACTGTACTAGCTAATTAGCCCAATTGAGCAACTACTCATGCCACAGCAGTGTCATGTCCTGGAGAGTCAATGGACTCTCTTTCTCTAGTTGGCTTCAGAATTTGAATAGCATACATTGAAGATAGCATCACTAGGCTTCGCATTTAGTATTAACGTTACTCTTTGTAGCTACAGTAGTTAGCTAGCTGACCGCTAGTGTGTGGATGGTTCATTATCCTAAAACCGAGTTGGTGGATTGATTCCATGATATGCAGCTGGCCACCTGCAGTAGCCATTGAATGAACACTCCGTACGCCAATGTAGTATTACAGTTAATGTCTCCAAATGTGACCAAACAAACACTAATGTGCAATTAGTTGAAGTAGCTAGGTATACAGAGGAGAAAACATCTTACTCTATTGCCAATGCTAACCGTCTCTATTCTTTGTTGTAGGACGCTTTCTTGATTCCGCTCACCCTCACATTTACACGGCTGTGGTTCCAGAATTTCTTGCATATTATCGTAAAGAATATCCTAAAAGTGACTCGTCGTTTCTTCCTTAAATGGTAATGTCTCCGTTTCAATATGCAATAGTCGCGTGTTTGTTGTCATCAACTGACATGATCAAATCAAAACATTGAAAGTGAAAGCAAGCATGCTGTCAAAAAACATATCCGGTGTTTAAAGCGATCGTTTCCGGTATGACGTCAAGTTCAAGTTTGTATTTTTCTCTCTCCGAATGTGTTTTTTTGCACCTATTGGATACGTTTGTAGAAGGATTCTGTCTGGTACAATGTATGTAAAATATGTTACAATATGAAACAGCTCAAAAGCTATTTTGGACGCTGCCAGGTACATTTAACTAGATCATAATAATACGGAATCAAGTAGGACTCCATCTCCCATAGTCCTCGAGACTTGCAAATACTGTAATGGAGATCCCCAGCAGTCGTATGACATGAAGTTCTTCACCTTAATAAAACCAGAGGACGTAGCTACATCCCCAGCATGATTGGTATGTGAGAAAGTTGTAGTGAGTCTTGTCAGTTCTAGGTTATTTTGTGAATAACAGCATTTCCACGAACCCGTGATGCCTTGTGCATGAGATAGTTGTTTTTGTGCCTGGCTTGCTACTGGTCAGTTGACAATATAACAAGCTGCTGTTTTGTACAATAGCCCATATGTGTGTACACGAGAGTTGCATTCATCCTTACAAGATGTACTATCACCTTGCTGGGTTATAATTTATAAGGTGAACAGCTCTACTACATGTTCACGTGAACATGCAGCTGACAATCCACGCCACGTGCCAGCCAATAACAGATGCATTGTAGCCAGATGTTCTGGCCCAAGTTTTTGATGGTGTTTGAGTGACAGCACACCATGAATTAACCACTATCTGGCAACATGTTTAATACTTTAATCTTCCTTTTATTCCTATCAATACAAGGTCAAGTATAGGACAAAGATTATATATTTTCAGTGTGTTCAGATTTCTGCAAAAGGTCTAAGTCTATACCTGTTGCTAAGTTATTAAAATGGTGTCACTCAGTTGCCTATTATTTTCAACACTTTGTTTGGAGGGCCAGAAGGTGTTTCTTCGGTCGATTTCTAAGGTTTAGTTTGACTGACACTTCCACTCCTAGAATATGAAGGAAGACTGTTGTCATCTTGGAGCAAACAGAAAATCGAGAGATGCTCTCAAGAAATGTCTCGGATAAACTTCGCTAAACCTGAAGGCAAGAGCAACATTAATCTGAGGTATATCTCCAGAGAATGAAATAGCCTTTCCACCCTCTTGAATTGTCAGATTTTGAGAAGCTCGGGAGTGAAGGTCTGAGGAAGACGGATCGATTGTGTCTTGAGTCTCCGGCCCATCAACTCTGAGACTGTCTCAGACTCACACATCCCCAGGAGATGGGGTTTGGTTTGAGCTGGCTGAATGGTGGTCGTCTAGTAATACGTTGCACTAGGCCTATAGAGGGAAGGGGATGAGAGGGAGTGTTGAAGGGAGGGAAAAGTCATCATCCAGGAATTCTGAAGGGCCAATATTTCTCTCATGTTGATGATCGCGCACGCCGGGGCCCCAGAACTAGGTCTATCACAAGAAAACAGACCTTTATTATGAGGAATGTCATTATATTCATGTGAAACGGTATTTTTAAATCACCTTTATAATACAGCAAGTTGTAATTATAGCTGAGTCTGCATTAGGAAGATATAATCTTGCTCATATGATATTAAAATGCAAATGACTGAATTTATGTATATATATGTTGGGACATGTTGTTTATGCCTAGACATAGATAGATAGACAGATAGATAGATAGACAGATAGATATCTATCTATCTATCTATCTATCTATCTGTCTATCTGTCTATCTGTCTATCTGTAGACGTCCGTCCGTCCGTCCGTCCGTCCGTCCGCCCGCCCGCCCGCCCGCCCGCCCGCCCACTGTATTTCAGCCAACAACGTTACTGTGTCTGTGCCAGCAAGTGTATGGGATGGAGCCGGTGAGAGTGTTTAGCTAAATTTGTTGACTAACGTCCCGTGTGGCTCAGTTGGTAGAGCATGGCGTTTGCAACGCCAGGAGTGTGGGTTTGATTACCACGGGGGGACCAGTACAAAGAAGTTTGAACATTTATGCACTCACTACTCTAAGTGGCTCTGGATAATAGCGTCTGCTAAATGACTAAAGTGTAAAAATGTAAACAACACAGGAGAGGGGAATCAAACACACCTGGACTACCTGCCTGGTGAATTGCCAAATCCTTACCAATTGCCGTAGGCTATGTCTTTCTAGCGGAGCAGGACTGTGTGGCAGTAGGTATTGAGTCTGAGCGGTGCTACTCCAAGGGGCCAGAGAAGTCTGCGATAGAGGCTGAGGAGAGCGAGAGGGAGAGACGCCAGTGTACTCCTGGGACAGGCGAGAGAGGGGTCAGGATTATTTACTCGCTCTGTTTGGAGACCAAGGAGAGAATAAATTGCTATTGATTTTTGGATTGTTGCAGCTAAGTATCTTTCCTGCCTTTGCATTGACTCCAGGCCAAGAATAATTTTCTTTTAATATGTATCCACATTCGCTTTCTGCGTTTCTCATGTGATTCCATTGCAGTGGTGTGTTGTCATTTCCTTCACGTTGAGTTCAGCAGTCTTGTGAACGTAGGCCTTTGCCAAAGAGTGTACACTAGAGTGTGGCAGGTTAGAGTTTGCAGTGGAGAAGGAGTGAATGTGTGGGTTTTAGACAGACTAATTATCACTACAGACTAGTTAACTCAGCCTTGACAAGCTAGACTCCCACTGATTCAAAGTTAATCGGCTGCACACGCAGTTTAGCAGATATTATAACGGGTGCAGCAAAATGACATAAGGTTACTTGTTCCTAGCAATGCAGTAAAATTGGAATAAAAAAAAAGTGTAATGTCAAACAATATCAATGATTTGACAGCCCTCGACCCAAACGAACTGCACATGGTAGATCATAAGCTGTGTTCTAGCCCTGAACTTGTATAATCTTTGGGGCCATGGAATGACTGAGTAGACTTGTAACAAGGTATTTGCATATTCAAAGAAAAGTGATAAAACCGTTTAGGCCTATTTAAACATATGTTTAACCCTATTATCTGGATAGGCGTATGATAATGAGTGGGTGAAAGGACATCTTTTGTCAAAGATCCAAGGGATATCAAACATGCAGCATGTCCTTCCTCAAATGAATGTTATGCCCCTTTTGTTAAAAGTCCTAATTTGTGTATTTAATTTCATGACCCCCATGGTTTGTTGGGAGTAAAACAAACACTAGTGACACAAAGGCAACGGCTTTTGGAGAAAATATGTGGAGTTTCAAATGGCGTCCGTTATAACCACACATTTACATTCAATAGGTCTTTTTAGCGCTTTATCTGAATTCCGATGTGTTTTTATTCCCATTTCCCATGTATTGCTTTCACTGGAGGCACAGAGGAAGAGAATCTTGAGAAATCTGGGCATCAGTGTGTGATGGCAGAAATGAAATTGGTGTGTCAATCACAAGTTTTCATATCTCCAAAGCTGGCTGTCATGAAAAGGAGGCAGCAAGAGAGAAATGATTGAAAGAAATGGATTGAGAGAGCAGGAGGGAGAGAAGGGGCAAGCGGTACAGAGAAGAATGAGCAGAAGTGGTCAGAAAGGGACAGTTACTCCGATAGGGCTGACGCAGTGTTAGTGCCTAATTGCCTCTGGAAAAGATAGATGCCTCTCGGAAATCCAAGAGGATAATGACTGTATTACTGTCAATCAATGTTGAATGCAAGGTAAATACACAGTCACCAGGCTGAAGGGAAGAGGGATTACTGAACCACTACACACAGAAACCCAAATCCTCAATGGATTTCAATGGGTTCGTATCACCCCTTGTCTTTGCCAGGTCCTGGTATTGCCCCACTGAGATGATGCCAAGGTCACCTTGGTGGGGTGTGGCGGGACGGTGAGGAGAGTCTCATGACAGAGCTTTGTGTGTAGTTTTGCGCGTTGCTCCAGGACCTCCAGGAGTCTAGGTCATTGTAGTTCAATTGTTGATTTTCTGCCTCAAGCACAAAAACATACAGCACATCCCCAGAGGACATGCTCTCTCATAATGTGTGTGTGTGTGTGTGTGCAAGCCAGTTCCTGATCTAGAGTCCTTTTACTGTTGGGGACTCCAGTCCTTTTCCTCTAAGCACATCTCTCTTTGAGTCATTTTCCCTGAATTAATGCTTTATTGTTTAGTCAATGATTAGACCCCGAATGATTTAAAGCGTCAGTGCCGCTGGCGAATGAATGGCCACCTGAAACGCAACCGGTGCCTTTCACCGAACGCCGCAGTTTCTAATGAAAAGCCGCAGATGGGGTCTGGGAAAACAAATTCTGGCTGAAATTGGAATTGGTTACAGTGGCTCTCATGCAAATATGTACCGCCAGCAGCCACAGCGCTAATAACAGGGAAGTGGCAAGGGCGCAGGTGAGATGGCTGCCACGGAGAAATGAAATGGAGATGGAAGGAGGAGAGGGGAAATGGGGGAGGCAGGCAATATGGATCTGAAAGATCAGGGGAATGAGCAGGAACACCTGGCCTTTTGCTGATACCCCTGGGCTTCTATCCAGCTAATACAGTACAGCCTACCTTTCAGGACGCACTCTGCCTCTCTGAGTTGTTCAGGGGTTTCAGTGGAGTGTTCACAGACCAGAGAAGTGCTTTTATCTGCAGTTTTGTTTCAGAATTACATTGATTGATGAAGGGTCAATGTGCACTTGTTCTCTACATGGCTTGTTATCTGGACAATATTCTGAGTGTCATCGACATCAACAGCATATCTGGATGATCAATATGGAGAACGTGACTTTGCTCTACCATCTGACAGAGCCCAGCCATGTGTACATGCGTTTGTCGCTCTGCCCCACTTGAGGTGCTGCAGGTGGCAGACGCAGGCAAATTACCATTGTTAATGACTTCCCTCTGTCTCTGTCCCCGTCAGATGGAGCTATGACAGGCAGCTTGGCAGAGCCAGACGGCACAGTCGAAGCTACAGCAACAGAGGGCTCACATAAGAAGTTGTTACATTGGTTATTAGAGGAAATTCTTCTAAACATCAATTGTTATCATATTGTCATTGGATTTGCCAAGTACAGTTTCTATCATTACTGATATCTGCTGATGAAAATAACCTAGAAATCATTTTTTATTGTACGGACACTATCATTTCTTTGCATTTTCTGTTCCTGTTGTGGTTGACCCACAGAACACACAAAGCAATCTTAGCTTCTTCATCTTTGTGCTATTGGTAGAACGTGACACTGCTTGCCTAGTGAGGCAATGCAGCCAGCCAGTGTTCCAATAACCCAGCAGACGTACAGTACTATCACACCATATCTGTCCCAAATAGCTACACCTCTGCTCACTGTGTATACACAGACCCAAAACAGCTTCGCTGCAGTCTTATCTCCAGGCAGACTTATTTATCTCCATCCCTTGGTATTGTATGGGGATGTAGTCTGGCCACATATTGCAATGGGGGGGATAGTGGTATTCCTGAAGGCTCCATTCTGCAGACATGGCCGCTTCCTCCAAATGTAATAAGCGAGGACAGATGGAGGGAGGGGGGGGGGTTATTTCCTGGCTTTCATGCACCGGGGTCGGGGTTGCGGTGGGGGCGGCTGATGAACGTGCACTGCGCTCCGGAATCCACCCGACCGTTGATCTAAGAGAGAATCCTCCAGTGGACAGTCACCTGGCACTGGCCCCATAGCTGCTGCTAGCCTCCACAATGGATAGCCTGGTCCTGAACCGGGCTCATCGTACAGTACCGTACAGCATCGCTTCACAGCACCCGTCACACATGACCAAACGCTGCACCTGACTGTACCAGCTATCAGGATAAGGCTCAAGAAAGGAGGGAGGTGGAGGGAGAAAAGCTCTTAGCCCCAGTGTTGGATGGGAATTTGTTCTCTTAATTGCTCAAAGTGAGTTCTGGAATTGAGGAATCCATCTTCTTTATAGTTATGTGCGGGGGAAATTCGGACCTATGAGGTTGGCAGTATTTTACGGCGGTTTTGCCAGGGCCATTTGGGTGCTTTATCCCTAATCAATAGGAAGAAGAAAGTAGTGACGTGGTCAGTGCACTCGTAAAGGAGACACGTGGCCCAGCCAAGCCCTCTGATAGCATTGCATTAGCGTCTGGAGAGCCTAACCGGGCCCCTTTGGGAAACTGCACTGTCGGGTTTAACTCCCTGGAGCGATCAAGTCCTGGGCTGCTGTCATTAGGATGAAGGGAGTCCTTTTACAGAGACATTTTCAACTCCCTGCCTTCTCCATGTAGCAGCTTTACTCTCCCTCTTCCTCCCTCTTCAACCTTCCCCCTCCCAGTCGATCTCTCCCTCTCCTCTCCTCTCACATCATCTCACCTCCCTCCTGCACTAAAGAGTCCCCAGACCCATTTCCCTCCGATGCAGCAGTTGAGAGTTGAGCCAATCTGTCTTCATATTTCTGCCTGTGTGCGGTCCGTATTGATCTGGCCGCCTGCCACTCCGCCCAGACACAAAGCATTGGCTGGCCGTGATACCCTCCCTGCCCCGCTCCTGCCCCCTTGGTCTGAGTGACATCGCATCTCTCTGCCTCTCTCTTTTTGAATTACTGTCATGGGACATTAACAGTAAATAACACACATTTCGTTATGCATAGAGTGGTTTTGACAGCTGGATTTTTCTCCAGTCTAGATTGTCCCGCCATCTCTCTCTTCTTATTTTGTGAAAATGCCTGTTTTGGGAATGGAAGTTTTGGTGTTCTTCTCTGTGCATGCAGCCAGGTTTGTGGAATTATGTTGTGAGTTGTTAGCCTTCCAGTAAGCTCTCTGCTTGGTAATCCAGCCTGGTGGAGTTGGTGCTACATGATTGCATTCTGTCACTCTTCCTCCCCAGACTGAGAACTCGGGTAACCTGTGCACGTTATGGCCCCATCACCAAACTGACGGCTTCTGTGATGGAACATGACAAAGGAGGAATTTACTCATTTGTTAGCCACTTGGATTGGATGCAAAACAATGAGAGACATTATGGAAATCTCAGTGACGGGACAAATCAGAATCAGCCCTTCTCCTCATTCACTTTGGGCCATAGCTCGGACTGGATTGGCTGTAGTGCTGCCAGAGATCAGTCAACCGAGAGGCGGTTGTGTCATAGTGGTCATTGTTGATGTTGCTCTGACTTGAGGTACTGTAGTCTCTTCTGTGTAGATAAATCAGGTATGTGATGTGATGTAGCATGGGTTCAAATGGATAGCGTAATGGTGTCTGTAACAAGAAAGTGGACAATCTCAGAAGGTTTTGTAGTATATTTGTCTCAGAATAATGTTGCAGAAACACTTCTAAAGGGAATGTCGCACATTGGCAACAAGCAATCACCTAACTGAGTCAACTCCTTAAGCACCAAATGGAAGAATACCTTTTTATTTCTCAGTCATTAAATCTAAAACTAAAACGATCTAAATTCCTGTAATAACTATGATTAATGCTGCGTTCCCATGACTACTCCACACTGTGTATGTGTTAGTGTGTGTACAAGATGTTTCTGTGTATGCTTAGCTTACGTGTATGTGTCAGTGGGTGTATTCAATGTGTGGGTAATTCTGCTGTAACGGAATTATGCTGAGACTCAGGTTTTTCACTTTAAAATGTATGCCAAACAAGACCCATTGATTTCAAAGTTGAACAACTCTATGCACACAGACTTCTTTTAATGTTTGATCAATGTTTGATCAATGTTATCAAACTTTGCACCTGCACAGTTGTTCCTGTAAATGTGTTTTTGTCAATCTTCTGTTTTTGTTTGGCATACAGTACCATTGTAGAAGAAAAAAGTTTGGACACACCTAATTATTCAAGGGTTTTTCTTTATTTTCTACATTGTAGAATAATAGGGAATATATCTATGACATGGCACATATGGAATCATGTAGTAACCAAAAAAGTGTTAAAGAAATAAAAATATATTTTAGATTCTTCAAAGTAGCCACCCTTTGCCTTGAGGACAGCTTTGCACACTCTTGGCATTCTCTGCATTTCAATTAACAGGTGTGCCTTGTTAAAAGTTAATTTGTGGAATTTCTTTCCTTCTTAATTTGTCAGCCAATCACTTGTGTTGTGACAAGGTAGGGGTTGTATACAGAAGATAGACTTAAGTGCATATTATGGAAAGAACAGCTCAAATATGAAAAGAGAAACTACAGTCCATTACTTTAAGACATGAAGGTCAGTCAATCCGGAAAATGTCAAGAACTTTGAACATTTCTTCAAGTGCAGTCGCAAAAACCATCAAGCACTATGATGAAACTCGCTCTCATGAGGACCGCCACAAGACAGGAAGACCCAGAGTTACTTCTGTTGCAGAGGATAAGTTCATTAGAGTTACCAGCCTCAGAAATTGCAGCCCAAATAAGAGTTCAAGCAAATAACAGACACATCTCAACTGTTCAGAGGAGACTGCGTGAATCAGGCCTTCATGGTTGAATTGCTGCAAGGAAACCACTACTAAAGGATACCATTAAGAAGTGGACATTAGACCGGTGTAAATCTGTACTTTGGTCTGATGAGTCCAAACAGGACAATGACCCAAAACACACCTTCAAGCTGTATAAGGGCTATTTGACCAAGGAGAGTGATGGAGTGCTGCATTAGATGACCTCGCCTCCAGTCATCTGACCTCAATTCAGAAGGTTTGGGATGAGTTGGACTGCAGAGTGAAAGACAAGCAGCCAACAGGTGCCGAGCATATGTGGGAACTCCTTCAAGACTGCTGGAAAAGCATGCCTCATGAAGCTGGTTGAGAGAATGCCATGAGTGTACAAAGCTGTCAAGGCAAAGGGTGGCTACTTTGAAGAATCTCAAATATATTTTGATTTAATAATTTTTTGGTTACTACATGATGCCATATGTGTCATTTCATAGTTTTGATGTCTTCACTATTATTCTACAATGTAGAAAATAGTAAAAATAAAGAAAAACCCTTGAATGAGTAGGTGTGTCCAACCTTTTGACTGGTACTGTACATTTTTTAAGTGAAAAATCGGACACTCAACGTAATTTCGTTATCGTGGAATTGCCTATGTGTGTATGCTTAGTCTATATGCTTTTGTGTGTGTGTGCTCACTTGTCTATTCACCTCGCATCATTATGTATTCCTTCAACCACACACATACAAACACACACAACATACACACTTACACCTGGATTGTGTGTTGTAGTAGAGTAGTGTCAGGAGGGCACCGTGTTGTAAAATGGTTTTTTAATGTTTAAAAATGATATTATTACGTATATTACTGCCTTCATTTTTACTGTGCCCCAGTAAGAGTGGGGATCCATAATAAATGCATATCAAAACCAGTGTGTGTTTAAACATGCCTAAGTAGTCTACACATCTCCATTGCCTCATAATTTCCAATTTGATTGCAGACATTTCCCCGATCAGCCATTTTACAGTCCTGAATGTATCTCCTTGCCTCTAGGGGCTCTGAAAAGGTTGACTCATTTCAATTAAAATAATAAATAGAAATGATAGCAGGAAAGAATACCTTTGCTCCAAATCTCACTCATCTTAATGAAGGGTTCGGGGATTTTCATATTGGCTTAGCCGGCTGAATTTTAAAATCCTGTTTCTTTGTTTTCTCCTGTCTATCATCTGTTCTCCCTGATTCCCGTTATTTCTCCTCATGTCCTCTCTTGTTCTCTCTCCTCTGTACCCACTTTCCCTCTCTTTCTTCTCCACTTCCACTGTCTGTCCACCTTCTCTTCTGTGTTAAGGTCCCCTATGTCTAGACTATCGCCTTTTTATTCTCTTCTCCGCTCTCTGACCCCTTAGGCCTCTTGTCTCGTTCTCTTTTTGCCTCTTGACACACAAGCATCATTTTTTTTTCTCTCTCTCTCTCTCTCTCTCTCTCTCTCTCTCTCTCTCTCTCTCTCATTCTCAAGCTTCATTCTCTGTTTATTGTTCACTATTGTCTCTGAGTTATCTCACCAGTCTCTCCTCTCTCTGTCTCTCCAGTGTATGTAAGGTTTAACTCCAGCCATGGCTTCCCAGTGGAGCTAGAGGAGGGGGCCAGCATTGCAGTGCTGAAGGAGAAGGTGGGGAGGCTGCAGGGGGTACAGCCGGAGCAGCTGAGAGTCATCTTTGCTGGCAGAGAGTTGCTCAGCGACTGCACCCTCCAGGTAAGGTCATCATTCTCCCATTTCACTCGACCCTGTCTTTTTGACTGTGCTGTGTGTGTGTGTGTGTGTGTGTGTGTGTGTGTGGTTGTCTGTATAGCAATTAGTGGTAGGGTGTGTCTTTTGTTTACTCATGCCCTAATTTCCCCACCACACGCTTACACATGGGTGCACACTCAAACCTTCACTCTCTACACAGTGTTTCTGGTGAAGGCTAGAAGCCTGGCATTCTCTCCCCATCCTGACTCTCAACAGTGTAAACAGAGCCTGGGGATCCCATGAACTTTAGTCCACAGTGCTTCATTAAGTTTGACTATCTTAATTATGCATCAAAACAGTCAGGATCACAGGGAGCGGCTGGGGAGCCAGGCACACACACACTCCCCACTCTGACTCCCGACTGTGTCTCTCCAGTCAGTTCTGCTGTCTCTGCACATTTTATACCTGAGCTCCATTTCCCCCTGATAGATTGCTCCTGAGGCTGGAGTAAGTGTGGGTCTCAGCTTTTGATGGTGGTGCTAGCACAGTGGGGGCGTAGCGTTGTGACTCGACTCTGCCCCCTAGAGTATAATTGAGACACTGTGTGTTTGTCAGCCTGTGTACAGAATGGCTTTGTCTGTCCCCAAGGGTTTGGGGCGAATAAAGGGCCTCAAAGCATTGAGTGAAGCATGAGGGCACAAAGTTATTGAGAATGACGTGGAGACGCACACATCACTCTCTCATTGGTTGTGTCTGGACCAATGATTCATGTGTTTCAGTTGACATGAAGGCGACTAGTGTGTGTGTTTACTGTACGTCATTCAGCAGACACGAAGATGACCCTTTCTGTGCGTGTTTCCAGTTTTGGCTCTAGGTGTATGCTTACTTTCTCAGTCATTTTATATTGGTTGAATTTTGAAATACATTTGTGAAGCGAGAATAGCATTCATAGCAAATAACTGAGGGCAAGGAATGGATCCGTTTTTGCACTCAAGCTCGGTTGAAATAGCAAAATGTTCTCAGTTTGATGCTTTGATCAACAAATCCCTAATGTGCTCGCTGATTTACTCACCTTCTTCTTGAGTAATGATGCTAGATTATTTTACTGGTGCTTATTAAGATGTGCTTTTAAATGATAAAGATGATAAGTAAGCCTATACAGAATATATCCATACACGCGTACACACACACACACACACACACACACACACACAGTTTAAGAGCAAGTGAGAACACCTAGCCCTTAACATCTTCAACTGGCACCAGATATGAAACCATTCCAGCACTAAATCCTTCCTTCTTGTTCTGCTTGGCCTGGGCCTGATTTCCCAAAAGCAATTTAAGGCTACATTCATTGTTAATACCTTCATAGGAGCATCGTTAAGTCTCTGAGCTGTTTCCCAAAAAACATCGTTATTAACGTTGCACTTGGAAACGCTCGTGATCTAACGCCTGCCTCTGACCACTCATAGAACAGCCAACATGCTGACCACACCGCTCACGTTACAAAATAAATGTACACATACAGTACCAGTCAAGTTTGGACACACCTAATCTTTCAAGGGTTTTTCTTTATTTGTACTATTTTCTACATTGTAGAATAATAGTGAAGACCTCAAAGCTATGAAATAACACATATGGAATCATGTAGTAACCAAAAAAGTGTTAAACATATCAAAATATATTTTATATTTGAGAATCTTCAAAGTAGCCACCATTTGCCTTGATGACAGCTTTGCACACTCTTGGCATGAGAAAAATCCTTGAAGGAGTAGGCGTGTCCAAACTTTTGACTGGTCCCGCCTCTTCCATCTCCTCATTGGTTTTTAGGAGCATATACCCACATGGGTGATTGGAAACTGAGCTGAGGTCCACACTCCATTCAGTGGTGGTAATGCACCTCAAAGTTGGTTGCCAACTGCCATATAAAGTCCACAGGAGAAGAGATTACTGGAAACCCTTTTATCTGTGAATTAATTGTCAGAGTAAAATTGTACAAAGACCCAGGAAAAAAAGGACTTTGTGCATTTCAGGTAAAATAACAAACCAATGTTTATATCCCAGGACAAATTAGCTACCAACATCAAGCTAGCTAGCTAAATGTCCATGAATGTTTCATGTGTTTCAACCTGTCCACAAATTAATATTGTTGGTTCAGAGTTCGTCTTGATTTTTCAACATGCTGTCCTGATCGTGTCTGGTGTGGATGTACAAAATCAGCATGCGCATGATGACGGACGCACGCGCATGCTTTTTTGTTGTTGTCGTTTCCCCTCCTTCGTCACTTTATTCACAGAAGATCGCTGCTAGACATAAACCATGTGATTCTATCTATCTCTCTGTGACAGCCGATAACTGTCACAGAGAGATGGATAGAAAGTCGACTACAAATACGATGTGTGGCCAATGTCTTTGCAATTCATACAAACAAGCTATGTAAAAATATGCTTCAAATGAAAACTGAGATGACTCCATTGAAATATAAACATATTTAAATACATTTCATGTTCAATCGAGTTCTATTATGCTGCTTCTAGGCTACTGTCTGTAATTTGTCTCAATATACACTGCTCAAAAAAATAAAGGGAACACTTAAACAACACAATGTAACTCCAAGTCAATCACACTTCTGTGAATGCTGGCGGTGCTTTCACTCTAGTGGTAGCATGAGACGGAGTCTACAACCCACACAAGTGGCTCAGGTAGTGCAGCTCATCCAGGATGGCACATCAATGCGAGCTGTGGCAAGAAGGTTTGCTGTGTCTGTCAGCGTAGTGTCCAGAGCATGGAGGCGCTACCAGGAGACAGGCCAGTACATCAGGAGACGTGGAGGAGGCCGTAGGAAGGCAACAACCCAGCAGCAGGACCGCTACCTCCGCCTTTGTGCAAGGAGGAGCAGGAGGAGCACTGCCAGAGCCCTGCAAAATGACCTCCAGCAGGCCACAAATGTGCATGTGTCTGCTCAAACGGTCAGAAACAGACTCCATGAGGGTGGTATGAAGGCCTGACGTCCACAGGTGGGGGTTGTGCTTACAGCCCAACACCGTGCAGGACGTTTTTCATTTGCCAGAGAACACCAAGATTGGCAAATTAGCCACTGGCACCCTGTGCTCTTCACAGATGAAAGCAGGTTCACACTGAGCACATGTGACACATGACAGTCTGGAGACGCCGTGGAGAGCGTTCTGCTGCCTGCAACATCCTCCAGCATGATCGGTTTGGAGGTGGGTTAGTCATGGTGTGGGGTGGCATTTCTTTGGGGGACCGCACAACCCTCCATGTGCTCACCAGAGGTAGCCTGACTGCCATTAGGTCCCGAGATGAGATCCTCAGACCCCTTGTGAGACCATATGCTGGTGCGGTTGGCCCTGGGTTCCTCCTAATGCAAGACAATGCTAGACCTCATGTGGCTGGAGTGTCAGCAGTTCCTGCAAGAGAACTGAACGTGCTTCTACACCTGCATTGCTTGCTGTTTGGGGTTTTAGGCTGGGTTTCTGTACAGCACTTTGAGATATCAGCTGATGTACGAAGGGCTATATAAATAAATTTGATTTGATTTGATTTGAAGAGGAAGGCATTGATGCTATGGACTGGCCCGCCCGTTCCCCAGACCTGAATCCAATTGAGCACATCTGGGACATCATGTCTCGCTCCATCCACCAACGCCACATTGCACCACAGACTGTCCAGGAGTTGGCGGATGCTTTAGTCCAGGTCTGGGAGGAGATCCCTCATGAGACCATCCGCCACCTCCTCAGGAGCATGCCCAGGCGTTGTAGGGAGGTCATACAGGCACGTGGAGGCCACACACACTACTGAGCCTCATTTTGACTTGTTTTAAGGACATTACATCAAAGTTGGATCAGCCTGCAGTGTGGTTTTCCACTTTAATTGTGTGACTCCAAATCCAGACCTCCATGGGTTGATAAATTTGATTTCCATTGATAATTTTTGTGTGATTTTGTTGTCAGCACATTCAACTATGTAAAGAAAAAAGTATTTAACAAGAACACTTAATTCATTCAGATCTAGGATGTGTTATTTTAGTGTTCCCTTTATTTTTTTGAGCAGTGTATTTAATGATGTGTAGCCTAACATGTGCTCAGTGGTGTGCCAAATCAATAATTTAATACATTTTTATAGGGTAAGCATTCAAATAAGCCACCTTAATATTTGCAGCAGTAGGCCTAAGTGGTAATATCGCTCTAGGCGCTGCGCAGTTGTCAGTATTGTGTAAATATTTACTAAATAAAATAAAAGTAGCACAATAAAATAACAATAATGAGGCTATATACATGGGTACCGGTAGCGAGTCAATGTGCGGGGGCACCTGTTAGTCGAGGTCATTTGTACATGTAGGTATGGTTAAGATGACTATGCATAGATAATAAACAGCGAGTAGCATCAGTGTAAAAACAAAGGGGGTGGGTCAATGTAAATAGTCCGGGTGGCCATTTTATTAATTGTTCAGTATTCTTATAGCTTGTGGGAAGAAGCTGTTAAGGTGCCTTTTGGTCCTACACTTGGCGCTCCGGTACCACTTGCCGTGCGGTAGCAAAGAAAACAGTCTATGACTTGGGTGACTGGAGTCTTTTACAATTTTTTGGGGCCTTCCTCTGACACCACCTAGTATATAGGTCCTGGGTGTCAGGAAGCTTGGCCCCAGTGATGTACTGGGCCGTATGCACTACCCTCTTACGGACAGATGCCGAGCAGTTGCCATACCAGGCGATGATGCAACCGATCAGGATGCTCTCGATGGTGCAGCTGTAGGAATTCTTGAGGATCTGGGGACCCATGCCAAATCTTTTCACTGTCCTGAGGGGGAAAAGGTGTGGTCGGGCCATCTTCACGACTGTCTTGGTGTGTTTGGACCATGATAGTTCGTTGGTGATGTGGACACCAAGGAACTTGAAGCTCTCAACCTGCTCCAATGCAGCCCTGTCAATATTAATGGGGGCCTGTTCAGCCCTTCTTTTCTTGTAGTCCACGATCATCTCCTTTGTCTTGCTCACATTGAGGGAGAAGTGTTGTCCTGACACCACACTGCCAGGTCTCTGACCACCTCCCTATATTTTGTCTCATCATTGTCGGTTCAAACTTAATGATTGTGTTGGAGTCGTGCTTGGCCACGCAGTCGTGGGTGAACAGGGAGTACAGGAGGGGACTAAGTATGCACCCATGAGGGGGGCGACAGATGTTGAGGATCAGCGTGGCAGATGTGTTGTTGCCTACTCTTACCACCTGGGGGCGGTCCATCAGGAAGTTCAGGATCCAGTTGCAGAGGGAGGAGTTTAGTCCCAGGGTCCTTAGCTTAGTTATGAGTTTTGTGGGCACTATAGTGTTAAACGCCGAGCTGTAGTCAATGAACGGCATTCTCACATAGGTGTTCCTTTTGTCCAAGTGGGAAATGGTAGTGTGGAGTGCGATTAAGATTGCGTCATCTGTGGATTTGTTGGGGCAGTATGCGAATTGGAGTAGGTCTAGGGTTTCCAGGATAATGGTGTTGATGTGAGCCATGACCAGCCTTTCAAAGCACGTCATGGCTACCAACGTGAGTGCTACGGGGCGGTAATAATTTAGGCAGGTTACCTTTGCTTCCTTTGTCACAGGGACAAAGTGGTCCCTGTGGTGGTTTGAAACATGTAGGTATTACAGACTTGGTCAACGCATGCTTTGAGTACACGTCCTGGTTATCCATCTGGCCCAACAGCTTTGTGAATGTTGACCTGTTTGACCTTGCTCATATCGGCTACGGAGAGCGTGATCACACAGTCATCCGGAACAGCTGGTGCTTTCCTGCATGCTTCAGTGTTGCTTGCCTCGAAGTGAGCATATTAGTTTTTAATGTCCCGTTGATAGGATAGTTTTAATCGTAGATCTTCCAGGCAATTTTCCAATGATTGGACATTGGCCAATAGTACGGATGGTAGTGGTGGTTTATCCATTTGCCTACGATGTCTCAGAAGGCACCCCGACCTCTGCCCCCTCTTTCTCCGTCTTTTCTTCATGGGAATGACGGAGATTTGGGCCTGGTCTCGAGAAAGCACTATATCCTTCACGTCGGACTCATTAAATAAAAAATCTTCATCCAGTTTGAGGTGAGTAATCGCAGTTCTGATGTCCAGAAGCTCTTTTCGGTCATAAGAAACGGTAGCATCAATATTATGTACAAAAAACAAGTTACAAGCCCGTAACATGGCAGCCATCCCCCCCCGGCGCCATTATCCAACAATGCACTTAGCAATCTCTCTCCATGGTGTTTAGGGAAATTTGTGGGAAAGATGCATCGTTAAAACACTCATAAACCTAAGTTCCATCGCTATCGGGAAACCAGGCCCTGGTTAGTTAGCAGACACTGAAGCCGGGTCACTCAGCCAGGTAAAGCGCTGTTGCTATGCGTGTCACGTTGTCATCGGTCCCAGAGACTCTGAACGCCACAGTGCCAGGCCTCTAGGCTCAGACAAGTCGCTAGTCACTGGTGTTTAACTGCCACAGTCTGAGATGTGTGCCTCTGACATTTTGTAGTGACGAGAGGAGTTTTCACTGTTATGTGCTCTATTAGCTTTCTCATCCCAGAGGGAGTGCCATCTCTCTCACACTTCCTTCTACTTCTCTCTCTCTCTCTCACTCACACACGCTCCCTTCCAGTAGCCTACAAGTTCCTCTCTTATTCTCCCTTCCACGTCGCCCCGCTCCCCCTCTTTTTATTTGTTATCCCTTCCTTTTACTCATAAATGACATGGCCTAAATTACAACATGTCAGATTTATCTTAATCATTAGGCCTGCTAGGTGTGGTCTCAAATCAAATCATTGGTCACATACACATGGATAGCAGATGTTAATGCGAGTGTAGCGAAATGCTTGTGCTTCTAGTTCCGACCGTTCAGTAATATCTAACAATTTCACAACAACTACCTTATACGGGGCGGCAGGGTAGCCTAGTGGTTAGAGCGTTGGACTGACAAGGTACAAATCTGTTGTTCTGCCCGTGAACAGGCAGTTAACCCACTGTTCCCAGGCTGTCATTGAAAATAAGAATGTGTTCTTAACTGACTTGCCTAGTTAAATAAAGGTAAAATTAAAACAATAATTAAAAAATAATACACACAAGTGTAAAGGGATGAATAAGTTAATGTACATATAAATATATGGATGAGCGATGGCCGAACGGCACAGGTAAGATGCAGTAGATGGTATAGAGTACAGTATATACATATGAGATGAGTAATGTAGGGTATGTAAACATTATATAAAGTGGCATTGTTTAAAGTGACAAGTGATACATTTATTACATCCAATTTTTACTTACTAACTCAAATCTCTAGTCACTTTAATATGTTGGCAGCAGCCACTCAATGTTAGTGATGGCTGTTTAACAGTCTGATGTCCTTGAGATAGAAGCTGTTTTTCAGTTTCTCGGTCCCAACTTTGATGCACCTGTACTGACCTCGCCTTCTGGATGATAGTGGGGTGAACAGGCAGTGGCTAGGGTGGTTGTTGTCCTTGATGATCTTTTTGGCCTTCCTGGGACATTGGGTGGTGTAGGTGTCCTGGAGGGCATGTAGTTTGCCCCCGGTGATGCGTTGTGCAGACCTCACTACCCTCTGGAGAGCCTTACGGTTGTGGGCGGAGCAGTTGCCGTATCAGGCGGTGATACAGCCCGACAGGATGCTCTTGAATGTGCATCTGTAAAAGTTTGTGAGTGTTTTTGGTGACAAGCCAAATATCTTCAGCCTCCTGAGGTTGAAGAGGCACTGTTGCATGTCTGATGTCTGATGTACAGGTACTCTAAGGAGTGAGTCCCCACCTCATACAAGACAAGTTGATTCCGTCATCCAATCTCCTTGTCCTTGAGTTGCCACTTTGTTCAACCATATAATAAGACAAGGAGTTCTATCCTGCTAATTGCAGCGAAACAATCGGCGCAGACACTGTTTCTTTTTGCAGAGTGGCGCTGAGCTTTTTCACTGTAGAGAATGAGCTGCACAGGGAGTTGGGAGTCCCAGCCCACATTATTCACAGTCTTCACAGGATTTCAGGTGCTTTTGCTCAGCCTTTCACAAACATTTGTCTGCATGCTAGGGACTGAGCCACTAAAGACTCCTGTATCTTTCACTTTGCGGCCTTGAATGGTTTAGTGTTACTTGTTTGATATTGTGCGACATTGCTCAAGTGACTCCTACCTCTATCCAGGGGAAACAGTCAGTTTAGTTCAATTCACCTCACTTCAATGAACTTTATTAATTCCCAATGGGCCGATGTTGCTGTGCAGAAAAAGCATATTACAGCCGAGGTTTTTCCCAAAATGACTTGATCTATAATGCAATTATTGATGATGTGTTGTCGAAACCTCCTTCATGAGTCATGGGGCAATTCACGGGTCCCAGATTGTCCATTAAAATAGTGGTTACAGACTTGTTGGTCTGGCCCTCCTAAGAGCAGAGGATGAGTGTGGAAAGGTCACAAGCATGCAACATGAATACACTCATGCTCCCTGGGCTTCTGATGCCTCCAATTAGTGTCTGGGAGAGGAATCAGCCACTAGGAGACCTTCTTTAAACACCTGTGGGGAGCACAGATGTACTTACGCTGCCGATGCTCAATTTGTTTTGTGTTGCGGTTATTGGAAAGGATATTTAGTTTTCAATGTCAGTCAATTGTGTCTTATTTAGCTCCACGTTTGTACCTGCTTTTTACATGATAAAAAAAAAAAATCTCAACAGACAAGCCAAGGTAGATTTAGGCTTGAGGCGCGTGTGTGTGTGTGTGTGTGTGTAACCGGAAGTTATTTGATATCAGGTCTGTCAACTACTGTTGCCAAATGTTGATAAAACCAGACATTTGACTTTGAAGGAACATGAAAGTAGCCACGCTGTCGTTATCTTTACTCACCTCCCTGGTTACAATCAGGGGTTCTAGACCGCAGTAAAGTAATGCATCAAACGGTCACAAACGGCAGTAACGTAAAGCTGATGTGGCAGAGCTGTGGAGGGGCTATCAACAAATCAATCCGATTTAATTCATAAAGGAATTTGCACCCCAGCAGTCGTCACAAAGTGCTTTGCAGTAGCTAAGTGATCAACTCTTCCATACAGTTGAATTCGGATTTGAATAGAGACCAATGGGAATATCAATCCTTAAATATATTGGTCTCTATTTAACTAATTATAGTTGTCATTCCAGGAAATGGTTGCCACTTGCATCCCTTTGATATTTTAAGTAGAAATTGTGCACCAATATTACATTTTAAAAGCATGTTACATTTAATGAAATGCCCTTTTTAAATATAGACCTCATGGCGAATTCAATAGATTATATTTACTATACTAGTAAAGACTTGCTCAAGTGCCAAAATTCAGCATTTTGACATGTCCCTCCATGCACCCTCTCATGACTTCTAGGATGATTTTAACCCACTTAACCCCAAAATGTCTCCAAGTTCTCACCACCATTGTAAAGTCCTTAGTTAGTTTGTTGCTTTGAAAAAGTAATTTCTGATTATAAATATTTATTTAATGTGATTTAGTGAATCATTTTAAGGTGAAGCTTGCATGTAACTGCCCCGCCCTGTTGCACACAACAAGCTTCCATTTGCCCTGTCACAAGGGGATTCACGGCTGATTTAAAATGAAATCGTCAATCCTGTTACAGTCAACCATGTTACTTTATTTGGCACTTAAAAAAATTAAGTTAACGTGCTCTTTGTGACAGAATGTTTCAATTAGGTGAAGGCACTGAATTGGTGGAACGACCTAGTTATTTTTCCTCAGTCTGGCTGTATAGCTAAAGCTGCTAGCTCCAGATCCATCGTACCGTCTGAGCTGTGCTAGCTGTCTCACATAGTAGAACTTCCAGCCTCAGCCACAGGTTCTTCATTAACGCCATATCATTAAAAAAAACAAATCCACGCTGTTGAGCCCGAGAAAATTAACCAGATCAAACATATTTAGTTTTTATATTTTGCCAGTCATTTGGCACGCCAGGCTTCTCGGGGTGAAATTATCTCCCTTCTATGGATTAGTTCACAAATGAGGACCTCTCTTTCTCTCTCTCTCTCTTTCTCTCTCTCTCTCTCTTTCTCTCTCTTTCTCTCTCTCTCTCTTTCTCTCTCTCTCTTCTCTCTCTCTCTTTGTCTCTCTCTCTTTGTCTCTCTCTCTTTGTCTCTCTCTCTTTGTCTCTCTCTCTTTCTCCTCTCTCTCTCTCTTTCTCCTCTCTCTCTCTCTGTCTCTCTCTCTGTCTCTCTCTCTCTGTCTCTCTCTCTGTCTCTCTCTCTCTGTCTCTCTCTCTGTCTCTCTCTCTCTCTCTCTCTCTCTCTCTCTCTCTCTCTCTGTCTCTCTCTCTCTCACACTCACACTCACACTCACACACACAAGCTCTTTGCTTTAACTAGGACCTGTTTGCACTACCTGCCGCAGCTTATTTGCCTCACACATTTTTACTCCGTTCTCAGAAAATGAACTCCATGAAACAAATGCCAATGCATTCATTTCCTGCCAAATTATAAAATATCTACTTGGATCCTTTCCAGTCTTTGCAGATCTAGTGTACTGCTGTAAGCACTAGGCTGGGGCTGATTTGGAATGGCTGCTACCATTATAAGAAAAGTAACACTTTAAGATAAAGCTTTGACAGCTGGTGACACAAGCACACCTTTCAGAACTGTTTCTCTTTTCATATTTTCTTTCGCACCCAATCACCTGAGTTGCATGTGAGATTTGATTATGCTTAGTTGTTAGCTCACTAGTTCTCCTCCAGTGAAATGCTGGTGTTTTTGAAACAAACATTTCCTGTTGTTGTTTACCCGACTATGGTTTTTGACAGGGGAGAGTTTTTTTTTTGACATTTTATTTTGTATTTTCTCCCACACTGAGAGCTACAAAGAAACTTCAGGGAGACAAACTTCAAAACTGAAACTTGAAAGCTTTCCAGGAGAGTAAGCTATCGTCAGTGATTAACGCCAGACCCTGTTTGTTTAGCCTACTTCTGCATCAATGGAGGGGTTTAGATCTAATATGACTGATGGATTTGCATATCATTTCAGTGACATGTTGAACAAAACACTTTTTAATTGTGAATTTTGGGGTAGATTGAACACGTGTTGCCCTGAAATGGTACAGCAGCTGTATTGGAAATTATAAAACGGAGATGTACCTAAACAGATTAGGTCATAAAAATAAAAAAAAAGATCCGTAGTTGTATGATCCATATCTTTAGGCATTTTTTATGTGTTTTGATCTAATTTACTGCAGTGGTATGTGATTTCATTTTATGGCTGGTTTACGGTCAATCTGACAACAGGTTTGTGTACTACAATGTGACAACTGTACATAGACAGACAATCTACATGTGCTAAACCGAGGTTTAAATAACTGTCTTTCTCTGTCTCTCTCTCTCTCTATTTACCTGACCTGCAGGGCTGTGACCTCCCAGAGCAGAGTACCGTGCACGTGGTGCTGCCTCCCCCGGGGTCGGGCCGGTGCTCTGACCTGGCCCTGCAGCACCGTCTGGGTCGAGGGGTGGACAGCCTCACCCGCCTGGACCTCACCGCCTCCCGCCTGCCCACTACCTCCACCGGCCTGGCTGTCATACTGGAAACTGATGACGAGCAGAGAGCCAGGGAAGAGCCTGAACACACAGGTGTGTGTTCGCATGTGACAATACACTGAGTCTTTATGTCTTGCCCTCATTCACCCTCTGAATGGCGCACATACACAATCCACGTCTCAATTGTTTGAAGGCTTAAAAACCCTTCTTTAACCCGTCTCCTCCCCTTCGTTGACACTGATTTGAATTGGAATTAACAAGTGACATCAATAAGGGACCATAGGTTTCACCTGGATTCACCTGGTCACTGTCATGGAAAGGGCAGGTGTTCCTAATGTTTTGTACACTCGGTGTATGTGTATCTTGGCTGTTTGGTGTTCCATAAACTCTAAAAGCATAGAAAATGACACAGACAAGCCAAAATGACACAAGTCCTATTTGGGTGTGCATGAACACGCAGGGAGCTCAGAAGTGGCTCTGTGGCCTTGACATTCGTGCCCCATTTGAACAGTACAACCGCTCCCTGAATGTAGCCTTCTAAACGGTTGATTGGGATTCAGCAGTCGGTCTCCAGACATCTGTGGGAAATGGAAATATATACAGGAATTGGCTTTGACCTCTGTATCCCGGCTCACAGGCAAACCTTTTTAAAGCTGTCTTCTGCCTACCCTCCAACACTCGCCTCCTTCTGCCTACCCTCCAACACTCGCCTCCTTCTGCCTACCCTCCAACACTCGCCTCCTTCTGCCTACCCTCCAACACTCGCCTCCTTCTGCCTACCCTCCAACACTCGCCTCCTTCTGCCTACCCTCCAACACTCGCCTCCTTCTGCCTACCCTCCAACACTCGCCTCCTTCTGCCTACCCTCCAACACTCGCCTCCTTCTGCCTACCCTCCAACACTCGCCTCCTTCTGCCTACCCTCCAACACTCGCCTCCTTCTGCCTACCCTCCAACACTCGCCTCCTTCTGCCTACCCTCCAACACTCGCCTCCTTCTGCCTACCCTCCAACACTCGCCTCCTTCTGCCTACCCTCCAACACTCGCCTCCTTCTGCCTACCCTCCAACACTCGCCTCCTTCTGCCTACCCTCCAACACTCGCCTCCTTCTGCCTACCCTCCAACACTCGCCTCCTTCTGCCTACCCTCCAACACTCGCCTCCTTCTGCCTACCCTCCAACACTCCCCTCCTTCTGCCTACCCTCCAACACTCTCCTCCTTCTGCCTACCCTCCAACACTCTCCTCCTTCTGCCTACCCTCCAACACTCACCTCCTTCTGCCTACCCTCCAACACTCACCTCCTTCTGCCTACCCTCCTTCTGCCTACCCTCCAACACTAGCCTCCTTCTGTGTACCCTCCCAACACTCTCCTCCTTCTGCCTACCCTCCAACACTCACCTCCTTCTGCCTACCCTCCTTCTGTGTACCCTCCCAACACTCTCCTCCTTCTCGCTACCCTCCAACACTCACCTCCTTCTTGCTACCCTCCAACTCTCACCTCCTTCTTACTACCCTCCAACACTCACCTCCTTCTTACTACCCTCCAACACTCTCCTCCTTCTCGCTACCCTCCAACACTCACCTCCTTCTTTACTACCCTCCAACACTCTCCTCCTTCTGCCTACCCTCCTTCTGCCTACCCTCCAACACTCTCCTCCTTCTGCCTACCCTCCAACACTCCCCTCCTTCTGCCTACCCTCCAACACTCACCTCCTTCTTACTACCCTCCAACTCTCACCTCCTTCTTACTACCCTCCAACACTCACCTCCTTCTGCCTACCCTCCAACACTCACCTCCTTCTGCCTACCCTCCAACACTCACCTCCTTCTTTACTACCCTCCAACACTCACCTCCTTCTGCCTACCCTCCCAACACTCTCCTCCTTCTGCCTACCCTCCCAACACTCTCCTCCTTCTGCCTACCCTCCAACACTCTCCTCCTTCTGCCTACCCCCCAACACTCTCCTCCTTCTGCCTACCCTCCAACACTCACCTCCTTCTGCCTACCCTCCAACACTCTCCTCCTTCTGCCTACCCTCCAACACTCTCCTCCTTCTGCCTACCCTCCAACACTCTCCTCCTTCTTACTACCCTCCAACACTCGCCTCCATCTGCCTACCCTCCCAACACTCACCTCCTTCTGCCTACCCTCCAACACTCTCCTCCTTCTGCCTACCCTCCTTCTGCCTACCCTCCAACACTCGCCTCCTTCTGCCTACCCTCAAACACTCTCCTTCTGTGTACCCTCCCAACACTCTCCTCCTTCTTACTACCCTCCAACACTCGCCTCCATCTGCCTACCCTCCCAACACTCTCCTCCTTCTGCCTACCCTCCAACACTCTCCTCCTTCTACCTACCCTCCTTCTGCCTACCCTCCAACACTCTCCTCCTTCTGCCTACCCTCCAACACTCTCCTCCTTCTTCCTACCCTCCAACACTCTCCTCCTTCTGTGTACCCTCCAACACTCACCTCCTTCTGCCTACCCTCCAACACTCACCACCTTCTGCCTACCCCCCATCTGCCTACCCTCCAACACTCGCCTCCTTCTGCCTACCCTCCAACACTCACCTCCTTCTGCCTACCCTCCGTCTGCCTACCCTCCAACACTCGCCTCCGTCTGCCTACCCCCCAACACTCGCCTCCTTCTGCCTACCCTCTAACACTCGCCTCCGTCTGCCTACCCTCCAACACTCGCCTCCTTCTGCCTACCCTCCAACACTCTCCTCCGTCTGCCTACCCTCCAACACTCTCCTCCGTCTGCCTACCCTCCAACACTCTCCTCCGTCTGCCTACCCTCCAACACTCTCCTCCGTCTGCCTACCCTCCAACACTCCTCCGTCTGCCTACCCTCCAACACTCGCCTCCGTCTGCCTACCCTCCAACACTCACCACCTTCTGCCTACCCCCCATCTGCCTACCCTCCAACACTCGCCTCCGTCTGCCTACCCTCAGTCTGCCTACCCTCCAACACTCGCCTCCTGCTGCCTACCCTCCCAACACTCACCTCCGTCTGCCTACCCTCCAACACTCGCCTCCTTCTGCCTACCCCCCATCTGCCTACCCTCCCAACACTCACCTCCTTCTGCCTACCCTCCCAACACTCACCTCCTGCTGCCTACCCTCCCAACACTCACCTCCGTCTGCCTACCCTCCAACACTCGCCTCCTTCTGCCTACCCCCCATCTGCCTACCCTCCCAACACTCACCTCCTTCTGCCTACCCTCCCAACACTCACCTCCTTCTGCCTACCCTCCCAACACTCACCTCCTCCTGCCTACCCTCCCAACACTCACCTCCTCCTGCCTACCCTTCCAACATTCGCCTCCGTCTGCCTACCCTCCAACACTCGCCTCCGTCTGCCTACCCTCCAACACTCGCCTCCTTCTGCCTACCCTCCAACCCTCGCCTCCAACCCTCGCCTCCGTCTGCCTACCCTCCAACCCTCGCCTCCAACCCTCGTCTCCGTCTGCCTACCCTCCAACACTCGCCTCCTTCTGTCTCTCAACCCAACCCACCATAACGTCTCCTTTATCTTCCCCCTCTGAGGCTCTCCCTCCATCCTCCTGTAAAGTCATTACCATAATGGAGACCTCTCTCCCAGGAAACATAAATTAGACATGCGAAGGCTTAAAGCCACTCCGCCCCATTTTTATTGGGAATCGTGTCAAGGTAGCGCGGCCCACTCCAGCGCCCCCATGCTTTTAGCTCTAATGAGAATGCTGTTTCTTCCTGGTCCCTCTTGCTGTGTGTGTGTGTGTGTGTGTGTGTATGAATGGATGCCTGTATGGTGTGGTGACTTTAAATGAGGCATGCAGGACACGTCCTCCTCTCTTTAATAAATCATCTGCCACGAAGACGTCTGGTTGCTTCTCTCCGCTAATTGGATCAGTGTGTCTGTGTTCTGGGCTGCAGCCAGACAGACTACAGACTGGAGATGTCCCTTGTCCTTGTGTCATCGTCCTCGCATAATGCGAAAGTCTTAGTGTCCATCTATACAATGGATGTTTTTCTACTGCATATGTTCTACCATCAAATGTCCTATGTCACCATTTGCTGAGTCCACTGGCTTCATTTCAGCCTTGCTACAATCTCCTACTGTTTCTCCTCTGACAGAATGTGTGGTTGTGTTCCCATACAGAGCCCAGACCTCACAGCAGCTTCTATGTGTACTGCAAGAGTGTGTGCCGGGCCATCCAGCCGGGGAAGCTACGCGTGCGCTGCCGAGCCTGCAAGCAGGGAACCCTCACCTTGAGCCGGGTATGTCAAGTAAGAATGGAAGACTACAATACTGTAGCCAAGAGCCACTTCCACGGAGCAACTCTCACTGACAGAAGTACTGCGTTTAAGATGCGCTGTTTCTCAGAGTACAACAAAGTCACATTTTGTTCAACGCCGTGAATCCTTTCTGTTGCTCAACTGAGTAAAATGTGTATTTATCTACGCACAATGGCTTCGAGCTTAGACCGGTAGATCCACAGTGAACAATAATCCCACATTACCCTCCATCTATCCCCTCCTTTGTTATTGCATAACACTGTTATTGTTATTTTCTCAAACGGAGGAAATCTGTCACATCTCCACAGTGACAGTAGACTCTTCCTCTGCCTGTCTGTTCAGCCTGCGGCCATATTTACCTCAGGTCCTTATGGGACTTCTCTCTCTCTCTGTGTGTGTGTGTGTGTGTGCGCGAGTGCGTGTGTGCGTGTGAATGGGCAGGACTCCCACAAATAAGGATCCTGCCATTCTTTAGACTACGACTGAGTGACATCTGTTTGTCCACTGTTACTATGGCAACATTGTCCACTCTCCGTGCCAGTTTCCTGCCAGGGCTGGTGATTACCTACAGTACCTCAAGCTTGGATAGGACCCCAGTCAGTCCCTTCAAATCGCCTTTCCCTTCTCATACCCAGACGACCCAGAGTATCCGGGGTTACACTCTGTCCCCTCTGACCACTGTCCTCTCCATACCTGACCACAGCCCAGCTGAAACTGCCACTCACACTGCTATCTCTCACAACCACAGCCTCACAGACTCCATTGCACCCAACCCTCCCTGACCCCATACATCTAGGAGAAACTGATTGCTCCTGAGACCGACCTGTCAGTCACATAGGTGTGCGTGTATAGCCGGGGGGCCTCTCAGTCACCTAAGTGAGAGTGTAGGAGACAGGAAATGAGGCTCACCGTAGGTCCCTGTTCCTGAGCCTGGTATCAGAGTAGGTGTTAATTAGCATGCTGCTCTCAGTGTGTGTGCCCGATGCTTGTAGAAAAAGGCTGTGTGTGTGTGTGTGTTGTTTTTGTGCTTGTTCAGTGTGCTCTATTGACACAGGGACTGTAATAGATCAACTGAGGTGAGCACAGGTGTCCTCAACTGGCCAATCAGTTTAGCCAATCGAGTGGGGTCCCTCTTCTGCCCAGCGATCGCATACCTCGGTCAATGCTGTGAGATGAGCACAGCTGGCGCAGAGATAAACCCTTTAAGTTAGACAATAATCAAATTAAAACTTTGCGAAACGGAGACGTTGAATCTGCTTCCCCGCCGAAAGTAGAGGGAGAGGAATATACGGGTGGGTTTCTAAATGATTCATTAATCATTTATATTCAAGGGTGTTTGTGTGTGTGTGGTGCGTAGACACATCAGGGGTCTGTGTGACCTTTCCTGGCTGTCTCTGAGCAGGTGTGTGCGTGTGTGTGTAATCTCATGCCCCACCACCAAGGCACACAGGGTCCCCTCCCTCTCTACCCTTGCTTCCTCCCACCCAACAGGGAGTAATGATTTTCTTAACCTTTTCAGAGGCTTATTAAGGCCGCTGTCAGAATGTTTAAATGCTTATGCTAATGAGTGGCGTGCAGGCAGAACAGAGGAGGATGGGTGGGGTGGTGGGGGGAATCCTCCCAAAACAATAAGGATGCACCAAGCAATCAATGTCTGAACCAGCGTGTGCTCTGTTGAGGAGGGCTGGACCGGCAGCTCGTCCTCATGAGGCCGGAGAGGCTGAACACAACAGGGGTCTCTGACTTTTACTATGCAGTGCTGAGGGCCTGGCAGCTGCTAAGGCCCACACGAGGGGGGTGTGGCGCCTGGACCAGGGGAGGAGCCCATTTTCCACAACCCACAGATCCCTTTACGGTCTGTTCGTTCAGTCACCCTGCAGGGACGTTTAATGGCAGCAGGATAGCTGACCTACGGCTGCCAGGGGGTTGAGGGTGGAACACCCCCCCCCCCCCCCCCCCCAAGAGTATTCACAGCAGGTGGGCATAGGCGTTCAAAATCTAGATTTTTATTCGGATTTGGGAGAAAAAAATGCTCTACTCTTTTGACCAATCAGAACAGCAGAGGGCAGTTGTTTCCAGGGTGCTATCCCGGTAGCTTTTGGCTAACCGTTGCCTAGGCTAACAGTGAAAGAGAAGTCTGGTCAGGGGACCTCCATTGGAGGGTAATACATGGAGCCCTGGCCACCAATAGCTGGTTGGCTTGGGTTGACCCCGGAGTCAGGGCGGGGTGTCCGTTTTGTGCAATAACAGTTTTTTCCTTCTGTGCCAGGATAATGCAACTACTGTCTCTGTTGGACTGTCTGTGTGTGAGGTTGGGGGTGGTCTTCTCTGTGGAGATGTTTGTGATGTGGCTCAGGTATTCAAGCAGTGAAAGGGCCAAATGTGTTTTGTTTAACTTTTTGTTTTTGTTTGGCCAAGCCAAGTTGGCCATAGGCTGGATTTGAGTTTTATAAAATGATTAACAGTGTGGAGAAGTTTCAGGAGGTATGGGGCTTATGGGGGGGGGGGGGTCTTTAAGGCTAGAGAGGAGGGTTTGTATACAGTGGGGCAAAAAAGTATTTAGTCAGCCACCAATTGTGCATGTTCTCCTGCTTAAAAAGATGAGAGGCCTGTCATTTTCATCATAGGTACACTTCAACTATGACAGACAAAATGAGGGGAAAAAATCCAGAAAATCACATTGTAGGATTTTTTATGAATTTATTTGCAAATTATGGTGGAAAATAAGTATTTGATCACCTACAAACAAGCAAGATTTCTTTCTCTCACAGACCAGTAACTTCTTCTTTAAGAGGCTCATCTGTCCTCCACTCGTTACCTGTATTAATGGCACCTGTTTGAACTTGTTATCAGTATAAAAGACACCTGTCCACAACCTCAACAGTCACACTCCAAACTCCACTATGGCCAAGACCAAAGAGCTGTCAAAGGACACCAGAAACAAAATTGTAGACCTGCACCAGGCTGGGAAGACTGAATCTGCAATAGGTAAGCAGCTTGGTTTGAAGAAATCAACTGTAGGAGCAATTATTAGGAAATGGAAAACATACAAGACCACTCGTAATCTCCCTCGATCTGAGGCTCCACGCAAGATCTCACCCAGTGGGGTCAAAATGATCACAAGAACGGTGAGCAAAAATCCCAGAACCACACGGGGGGACCTAGTGAATGACCTGCAGAGAGCTGGGACCAAAGTAACAAAGCCTAACTTCAAGCTGGGACCAAAGTAACAAAGCCTAACAGTAACAAACTACGCCGCCAGGGACTCAAATCCTGCAGTGCCAGACGTGTCCCCCTGCTTAAGCCAGTACATGTCCAGGCCCGTCTGAAGTTTGCTAGAGAGCATTTGGATGATCCAGAAGAAGATTGGGAGAATGTCATATGGTCAGATGAAACCAAAATATAACTTTTTGGTAAAAACTCAACTCGTCGTGTTTGGAGGACAAAGAATGCTGAGTTGCATCCAAAGAACACCATACCTACTGTGAAGCATGGGGGTGGAAACATCATGCTTTGGGGCTGTTTTTCTGCAAAGGGACCAGGACGACTGATCCGTGTAAAGGAAAGAATGAATGGGGCCATGTATCATGAGATTTTGAGTGAAAACCTCCTTCCATCAGCAAGGGCATTGAAGATGAAACGTGGCTGGGTCTTTCAGCATGACAATGATCCCAAACACACCGCCCGGGCAACGAAGGAGTGGCTTCGTAAGAAGCATTTCAAGGTCCTGGAGTGGCCTAGCCAGTCTCCAGATCTCAACCCCATAGAAAATCTTTGGAGGGAGTTGAAAGTCCGTGTTGCCCAGCAACAGCCCCAAAACATCACTGTTCTAGAGGAGATCTGCATGGAGGAATGGGCCAAAAGACCAGCAACAGTGTGTGAAAACCTTGTGAAGACTTAACGAAAACGTTTGACCTCTGTCATTGCCAACAAAGACTATATAACAAAGTATTGAGAGAAACTTTTGTTATTGACCAAATACTTATTTTCCACCATAATTTGCAAATAAAATTCATAAAAAAATCCTACAATGTGATTTTCTGGATTTTTTTCTCTCATTTTGTCTGTCATAGTTGAAGTGTACCTATGATGAAAATTACAGGCCTCATCTTTTTAAGTGGGAGAACTTGCACAATTGGTGGCTGACTAAATATTTTCTGCCCCCCTGTAGTTGTAATGTGGTGCTGTATTGTATTGTACTGTGTTGTATACTGTGTAATGGGTTTGTTTGTGGAGTTTGTGGTGGCATGCAATACATTTTTGTGTGTGGTGGGTGGGGCGGGGTAAAGGGTGTTTTTAGTGTAATGGGGAAGTCCCGTTAAAGTAAAAAGTCTCTCTCCCCCCAGGGCCCGTCATGTTGGGACGATGTCCTCCTCCCAGAGCGTATCCATGGCGTCTGTCAATCAGAGGGTTGCCTTGGCAGAGTAGCGGTGAGACCAGTGAACTATCCACAACTGCCTCAAAACCCCCTCACTGCCACCACAACGGAATTACAATCTCATAACATGACCACACCTCCACCAAACAACATGTACCTCGGTCTCTTATCTGCCTTCCATAGGAGTTTTACCTGAAGTGTGCTGCCCACCCCACCTCTGATGATGACACGTCTGTGGCCCTGGACCTCGTCATGCCCAATGTGCGGGATGTCCCATGCATTGCCTGCACAGATATCATGTAAGTGCGTGTACAATATTGTCTGTGCAGCCTCTATATCGGCCTAATATAAACAGCATGTTTAACATGAAAGCAATAGACCGACTTAGGCTTACACACACACACACACACGCTTGCAGGCAGGTAGACAGACGCACCCCCCTGGCCCTGTCTCTCCCTCCTACAATCAGTGGCTCCAGGCAAACAAAGCTGTGATTCTGTCAGCGTGGCATATAACAGATGAAGGTCAGCCTCCCCATCCCTGTGATGACGGCGGACATACTGTCACTGCCTCACCCACAGAGGACAAAAGAAGGGAGGGCCAGTCCGTCACCTGCTGCCCGCATCCGATACAATGGAGCCCAATCACAGACGCCCTCGTCTCAAATCAAGGACTCGCCGCTACGAGCGTGATTGAAGTGGGGCCGTACAATTACCCTCCTGAGTGAAGCTTTGTTTTTCCCGGCGTTCCTCTCGCCTTGCTGCCGCCACTTAGCACAATCAGCTCTTTGGTTTGTTTAAAAGGGCAAACGGATGAGGAAACCACAGTCACAGGGTTACTACTGTGAGACTAATACAGGGGGCGTTTCTCAATATGCATACTACCATGCTCCTCACTCTCACGCTCTGAGTTCATTCCCCGAGGACGTTCTCTTGCAAACGTTCTTTGGTGGACGAGCGTGTGGAGAATGCATGCAATCATACATTTGAGATGCACTGCGCACTCTCCTGCTACTGCATTACCTTTGACTAATACAGATGACACGAGATGACTGCGTTAAAGCAAACGCAACTTCATAATTATCAGCCGGCTATATGTGAATCGTGTTAATCTAGATAGCCAGCTAGTTTAACATGTCAAAAAATGACCTACAACTAATGTTAAGAAAGGTAGCTGGCCAATGTTGGCTACGAATTCTTCGTAGGTAGGTAGTTACCAATTTTTTTGTCAGTTAGCCTGCGGTCTATGGATATTCTAGGCAGTTAAACATGCCAAAAATGAACACCGTATGTATTTATTAACGTATTAAGATAAAGTATTGTAATCAGTCAACTTTTCATTCTCGAAGTCCGAGTTCATTTTCTATCGCTTCAGCTCAAAACCAGCCACCATTTTTTTTCTGGAAATATTACATTGTTTGTTAAGTGGTTGCATCATATTACGTCAACAATCCTGGGAATATTTCAGTTGACGCTTGCGTTGATGCGTGCTTTGAAATGTGCATGAACAAAGTATGCTTCTGAGAACTACCCTCTGTGCTCTGTTTTTCATACTTTCAGAAGTAACAAGATGTGCTTTGGCTGAGTGAGTGAGTGAGTGGGTGGTTGCTAGGCTTCTTGAGTATAATAATATGTACAGTAGGTGCTGTATGCAAGCAAGTTCAACCTAGGAGAGGCGAAGGTCTGAAGGATTTCTCTTGCTGAGGTTGGACTGGCTTAGTTTATTTAATTTGTTTAGGCGTTACTCAGCCAGGTCAGTTAATTGGGTCATTTATGTCATTTGCAATTGAATGACGTGAAGCAATACATAAAGTCAAGTGGAGATGTTGGGGAGAGACGTCGTCTGTGAGAAGAGGGCAAGAATGAGGGACAAGGAGAACAGGTGAGGAACAGAAGAGGGATGTAGAGAGAGGAAGACCACACTCACCCGCGTGGATGTTAGTGTGTCAGTGGTGAACGGTTTCACTCGCTCTCGCTCAGTATCCCTGGCCCCTCTGTCTTTGTAGCAGCCATGATATATCAGAGCTCCTCTGAGACCTTCTGTCTCGCACTGCTGCTTTTCCCCTGCCTCCCGCACTAAATGAATCCCCCCTGTGGCCTGTGATGGAACAAAACACTCACCAGCGCGGGAAACGCATGTTTACATTGCCAAAACGAGTGAAAAAGATCATGAACAAAAGTGAAGTAAACAATCAAAAATTAACAGTAAACATTACACTCACAAAAGTTTCAAAGGAATAAAGGCATGTCAAATGTCATTATGGCTATATAGTGTTGTAATGATGTACGAAAGGGAAAATAAGTTTAATATATACATACAGTTGAAGTCGGAGGTTTACATACACTTACGTTGCAGTCATTAAAACTCGTTTTTCAACCACTCCCAAAATGTATTGTTAACAAATTATAGTTTTGGCAAGTCGATTAGGACATCTACTTTGTGCATGCCACAAGTAATTTTTCCAACAATTGTTTACAGACAGATTATTTCACTTATAATTCCCTGTATCACAATTCCAGTGGGTCAGAAGTTTACATATACTAAGTTGACTGTGCCTTTAAACAGCTTGGAAAATTCCAGAAAATGATGTCATGGCTGTAGAAGCTTCTGAAAGGCTAATTGACATAATTTCAGTCAATTGGAGGTGTACCTGTGGATGTATTTCAAGGCCTACCTTCAAACTCAGTGCCTCTTTGCTTGACATCACGAGAAATCAAAAGAAATCAGCCAAGACCCCAGACATTTTTTTTAGACCTCCACAAGTCTGGTTCATCCTTAGGAGCAATTTCCAAACGCCTAAAGGTACCACGTTCATCTGTACAAACAATAGTACGCAAGTAAAAACACCATGGGACCACGCAGCCGTCATACCGCTCAGGAAGGATACTTGTTCTGTCTTCTAGAGAAGAACATACTTTGGTGCGAAAAGTGCAAATCAATCCCAGAACAACAGCAAAGGACCTTGTGAAGATGCTGGAGGAAACAGGTACAAAAGTATCTATATCCACAGTAAACATGTCCTATATCGACATAATCTGAAAGGCCACTCAGCAAGGAAGAGGCCACTGCTCAAAAACCGCCATAAAAAATCCAGACTATGGTTTGCAACTACACATGGGGACAAAGATCATACTTTTTTGAGAAATGTCCTCTGGTCTGATGAAACAAAATAGAACTGTTTGGCCATAATGACCATCGTTATGTTTGGAGGAAAAAGGGGGAGGCTTGCAAGCCGAAGAACATCACCCCAACCGTAAAGCACGGGGGTGGCAGCATCATGGTGTGGGGGTGCTTTGCTGCAGGAGGGACTGGTGCACTTTACAAGTGTATTGAAGTAACATCTCAAGACATCAGTTAAGTTAAAGCTTGGTCGCAAATGGTTCTTCCAAATAGACAATGACCCCAAGCATACTTCCAAAGTTGTGGCAAAATGGACAACAAAGTCAAGGTATTGGAGTGGTCATCACAAAGCCCTGACCTCAATCTCATAGAAAATGTGTGGGCAAAACTGAAAAGGCGTGTGCGAACAAGGAGGCCTACAAACCTGACTCAGTTACACCAGCTCTGTCAGGATGAATGGGCCAAAATGCACCTAATTTATTGTGGGAAGCTTGTGGAAGGCTACACGAAATGTTTGACCCAAGTTAAACATTTTTAAAGACAATGCTAGCAAATACTAATTGAGTGTATATAAACTTCTGACCCACTGGGAATGTGATGGAAGAAATAAAAGCTGAAATAAATAATTATCTCTACTATTAATCTGACATTTCACATTCTTAAAATGAAGTGGTGATCCTAACTGACCCAAGACAGGGCATTTTTACTAGGATTAAATGTCAAGAATTGTGAAAAACGGAGTTTAAATGTATTTGGCTAAGGTGCATGTAAACTTCCGACTTCAACTGTGTGTGAATTTATTTATATATATCTCTACGTCTGTTTCAAGTCAATGATTCTTCATTGGTATGAAATGTCTCTGTGTCTGTCCACTCTGTAGGAGTCCAGTGTTGGTGTCCCAGTGTCCAGACCGCCATGTCATTTGTCTAGACTGCTTCCACATGTACTGTGTGACTCGCCTCAACGAGCGACAATTCATCCACCACCCAGATGTCGGCTACTCACTTCCATGTGCAGGTAAACTTGTGTGAATGTAAGTCAGTTGCACTATTGAGTTCTGGCAAGAGACTGTATGAGTTGTGGTAAGATTGTGAGTTGTGGTCGGACTGTGGTGTGTGTGTGTGTGCGCGCGCGGGTGCTAGTTGTGGTAAGACTGTGTGAGGGGCCTGTCAGTGATGGATTGTGGCTGCTCCCCGAGGGGGAGATGGAATCAGAGTTCTGTTGTCACAGGCACACACACACTGCCCCAGGAGGACACAGGCCACTGTGTAATGGGGCTCTGGGGAAGGCCACTGACCCTCCACCACTGATAGAGGGAGCTATCTCGTTCTCTCTCTCTCTGTTTGTCTTTGTTCTTTGTATTCTATATTGTTTATTGATTCACCATAGTGAAGTCGTAGGCTCGGGTTTTCTGGGTCTCTGTTTTTCGTTGATTAGGTTTCTCAATTTCTTTTGTTTTTTTGCAATCTTCATCAAAGCATTTGTCATTGTTGTTAATTTTCTTAGGTTGTCAGCTTGACATTTTTAGATTTGTTAGGGAAGCTGAGAGGTCAAATATTCTGTTTAGGTTTTCTACTGCCAAGTTTACACCTTCACTATTACAGTGAAACCTTTTGTCCAGGAAATTGTCCAGAAGGGATTAAATGTGTTGTTGCCTAATTGCTTTTTGGTAGGTTTCCACACTATTTTCCTTCCATCCATAGCATTTCTTAATATTATTGTTCCTTTGGCTTTGATGCCTCGTGATTGAGCATTGCTCTGTTCAAGTAGAGTGTGATTTTGCTGTGATCTGATAGGGGTCTCAGTGGACTGACTGTGAACGCTCTAAGAGACTGGGTTGAGGTCAGTAGTCTACAGTACTACTGCCAAGAGATGAGCTATAGGTGTACCTACCATAGGAGTCCCCTCGAAGCCTACCATTGACTATGTACTGTACATACCCAGCGTATGACAGAGCTGTAAGAGTTGTGAGCTGTTTTTATTGATTATGTTGTAGTAGTTATGTCTAGGGGGCATATGAGTTTAAGGAATGCTGTCACCTCCAGGTAGGTGTTTTGTCCCCCTGTGTGCTGAGGGTGTCGGGGTCTTGTCCAGTTCTGGCATTTAGGTCACCACAGACTAGTACATGTCCCTGAGCCTGGAAATTGTTGATCTCCCCTTTTAGGATGGAAAAGCTGTCATCGTTAAAGTATGGGGATTCTATTGGGCCGATATACAGTTGAAGTCGGAAGTTTACGTACACCTTAGCCAAATACATTTAAACTCAGTTTTTCACAATTCCTGACATTTAACCCTAGTAAAAACTCCCTGTCTTAGGTCAGTTAAGATCACCACTTTTTTTTTTAAGAATGTGAAATGTTAGCATAATAGTAGAGTGATTTATTTAAGCTTTTATTTATTTCATCACATTCCCAGTGGGTCAGAAGTTTACATACAGTCAATTGGTATTTGGAAGCATTGCCTTTAAATTGTTTAACTTGGGTCAAACCTTTTGGGTAGCCTCCCACAAGCTTCCCACAATAAGTTGGGTGAATTTTGGCCCATTCCTCCTGACAGAGCTGGTGTATCCGTGGCAGGTTTGTAAGGCCTCCTTGCTCGCACACACTTTTTCAGTTCTGCCCACAAATATGTTCTGTAGGATTGAGGTCAGGGCTTTGTGATGGTCACTCCAATACCTTGACTTTGTTGTCCTTAAGCCATTTTGCCACAACTTTGGAAGTATGCTTGGGGTCATTGTCCATTTGGAAGACCCATTTGCGACCAAGCTTTAACTTCCTGACTGATGTCTTGAGATGTTGCTTCAATATATTCACATAATTGTCCTCCCTCATGACACCATCTATTTTGTAAAGTGCACCAGTCCCTCCTGCAGCAAAGCACCCCCACAACATGATACTGCCACCCCCGTGCTTCACGGTTGGGATGATGTTCTTCGGCTTGCAAGCTTTCCCCCTTTTCCTCCAAACATAATGATGGTCATTATGGCCAAACAGTTCAATTTTTGTATCAGCAGACCAGAGGAAAGTTTTTCTCCAAAAAGTATGATTTTTGTCCCCATGTGCAGTTGCACATGGTTTTGGAGCAGTGGCTTCTTCCTTTCAGGTTATGTTGATATAGGACTCGTTTTACTGTGGATATAGATACTTTTGTACCTGTCTCCTCCAGCACCTTTACTGTTGCTCTGGGATTGATTTGCACTTTTCGCACCAAAGTACGTTCATCTCTAGGAGATTCCTTCCTTCCTGAGCCTTCCTGAGCGGTATGACGGCTGCGTGGTCCCATGGTGTTTATACTTGTGTACTATTGTTTGTACAGATGAACGTGGTACCTTCAGGCATTTGGAAATTGCTCCCAAGGATGAACCAGACTTGTGGGAGGTCAACATTTTTTTTCTGGGGTCTTGGCTCATTTCTTTTGATTTTCCCATGATGCCAAGCAAAGAGGCACGGAGTTTGAAGGTAGGCCTTGAAGTACACTTCTAATTGACTCAAATGATGTCAATTAGCCTATCAGAAGCTTCTACAGCCATGACATCATTTTCTGTAATGCTCCAAGCTGTTTAAAGGCACAGTCAACTTAGTGTATGTAAACTTCTGACCCACTGGAATTGTGATACAGTGAAATAATCTGTCTGTAAACAATTGTTGCAATGCGCAAAGTAGATGTCCTAACCGACTTGCCAAAACCATAGTTTGTTAACAATACTTTTGTGGAGTAAATGACTCCAACCTAAGTGTATGTAAACTTCTGACTTCAACTGTAGTTAGCACACATGAGGACATTTTTCTCTGTTGAGTTAATTTGACTACTTTGATAGTGGGTTAGGTCTGATCTTTACCAAATGATCTCTCTCTCTCGTTTCTCTTTACTATTGCCCCTCACGTCTAACTGTTTCTCTCCCTATCTTTGCCTGTTCTCTTTCTTCTCTGGCCTCACTTATTCCTCTCTCTTACTCACACAAGAGAGGAACACTTATGTTGGAGTTTTTTCACTTTGATATCCACACCCTTTCTTCTCAATGCCAGATGCAGCTTTGTAAAGTGGATGTGTCTCTCTCTCTATGTTTAGCAGGTGTTTGAGAGAGGGTATGTTTTAGCCTTGGCTATGGAATTGTGTGTGTGTGTGTGTGTGTGTGTGTGTGTGTGTGTGTGCAACAAACACACCCTGTGGCCCGTTTGCCAAGTGCCGTTCCTAGTCTGTTTGTTCAGGCGATCATCACTGTTTGAGCGTCTGCAGACAGGAGATTTGGCAGAAAGGTCAGACTTCACCCACAAATGCCATTTCCATTTTTAAATAACTTTTAACAGCCCAGCCAAAGCACACTTGTCCAAAAGGCATGGATGAAAGGAGAGAAGTTGCAAGCCGGTGACCGCTGAGTTTGATAAAGAGTTAGTGCTAGGAAGGCTGGCGGCAGCTTTTCACTGAGAAAAATAAGCCAGAGCCAAAAAAAGACCTAACCTTCTTTTGAGATGAGGTTTTAGCACACAACTATATTACAGTGTTCAAAGACATAAAACCCTGCAGAATATCCCCGTTTTAACATTCACTCAGAGCATTTGCTCTTTAAAGGTAACTTTAGCTATCTGCATAATATCTCTATACCCTCTCTCCTTCTCTTTATATATCTCTGGCTCCTACATTTCTCTTCTGTCACCCTCCTCTCTCAACCATTTTTGAGTAGTCGGGAGATCTAACTTCTTTGAGTGACATGTAGTGTGAGACAGTTTTTCTGTTCATAATTTTCTCTATTTTCTCTCTTTCATGATTATTACCTACGGTAGTATTTCCGACAGCAACAGTGAAACCTTAGAGCCTGTCTCTCTCATAACCTCTGACCCCCTTAGAGAGGGAGCCTAAGACTCAATCTTGTCCTCCCTCCAAGGGGTTTCAGTCGGGGTCACCCTGTCAAGCAAACACTATCGCACACACAGGAACTGTAGAGTCGCCAGTACAAACAAACCTTCATACATGCACTATGTTGCACAGTGAAATATTGGGGGATACATTGGGGGTTGTCACAAGGTGCCAAGATTAATTTCCTGCCCTGTCTCTTTGGGGTCTCCGGGCGTGGATGGTGACCCGGGTTGCATGTTAAACATGCTAAGCCAGCCTGCCGGCTGGGGGAGAGGGAAGATAAGGTGGAATTGCAGTTGCACCTGTTGGACTCGGCGCTTGACACTTTATCAGCAAGTGAGAAATGTCCATAAATACCAGCCAGTGCCTGCAGCCTCTGCTGTGCAACACAAGGCACCGTCTCTGTAATAGCACAGATACCGAGATCTCATAAAAAAAACTATCTACCTGATAGGACAGGGAACTACTGGTGGCATATTCTTCTGTATGGTCCCATATCTGTCTATTTTCATGGACATATGCATTTGCTTTAGCAATATAATCATGTAAAAAACACTATCTGCTCTTGATTAGTATTCATTTTGGGCCCTGTATCTGCATTAGATTTATATTCCTGCGAGGATTTGTATATGCTTCACATAAGTATTTGTGCAGGAAACGTGCATCGGCTGTAGATTGATACTCCCGTGAAGACCTTTATCTACTATGGATTAATATTCCTGTGAGGAACCAAGATCTCCTGTTGATCTTTAATATTCCTGCAACCACACACGTATTAATAATAACCCATCAAAAACGATGTCCGTACACAGAGACCGTGGGCCAAAGAAAGAGGACCAGGAAACAGTTTGAGCAACTACTGGGACATTATAAACAACAAACACAGATTAGGTAAGAGGGTGATTCCATACTATCAGGAGCAGAATGTCGTTTTGGTGTCTCAGAATGCTCTGGCAATTCTCACATAGAAACTGAATTGGGAGGAAGGATGATTTTAAATGCTTTTTTACATTTATCACAAACCATTTTTGAGAAAATCATGATGAAAGTGGCCATTGTAGTCCCATTTTAGACATACATGTCTCCTGTGAGACATAATGATCTGTTAATCGTACGTGATACAGACAACATCTTGGTGTCAACACTACCTATATTGTTCTCTAATATATGGAGTATGTCTAGATTCTAAAATACAGATTTTCACCTACATTTGTTTAACATTAATATGAATATGTCAAAATGATCCTTTTTGATTCAACTTATTATTTGATTTGTAACAATATACTCTTCAAACGCACTAGATTTCCAGAGTTCTCTCTCTGGTACTTTTAATGATGTGACCCATTTTAGACATAGAAATGTACATTTATAGGTCGTTAACCAATCACAGCCCTCCTTTAGGATTGCACATTCAGAAAATCACCAGCAGAGGGAGGTCCCTTTTTAAATCCATTTACCATTCACTGTGTTGGTGGTGCTCATAAAATGGATCAAAACTTCATAATTAGCAGAGACCCCACTGGAAATTTGATGTACTTGTAGAGCAGGGGACTCAACTACAATTTGACAAGGTCTGGTCACACATTTTCTAGATGGCAAAGGTCCGGCTGGATATTGCCATTTATTGGCGTAGTAACAAACCCCCGCCTCACGATCCAAATATGTTCAAACTGTTCCCACCCCTCTTGTTGGCATAGAGAACATTTTGCCATTTTAAAGCTAATTTCCTGCAATTATCTACATTTTGCCATGGGGTGGAGATACAATTGAGCAGTTTTAAAGATAATTTCCTGCAATTCTACACATTTTGCCATGTCTTATGTGTGTTCGGATACCTGAGTGACTCAACAATATCAATGGGGGCCCCCTGGAGGTCGAGGCCACTAGGCATGTAATCTGGACATGATGGCTACAATCTTAAAATAGCTGGTTAGCCTAACTTACTCATCTAGCTAACATTGCCAGTAGGTTATCAACAGGACATTTCTGACAGGTTAAAAATAAGGTCTGTCAGTGAATGACATAACAAGAGGATGCACTACCAAATTTAGAAGTTGAGTCTTGTATATTCTACTATTAAACCTCTCGACATCAGTAAGTTAAAAGCCTGAATGAGTTCTGGACCCCGGTCTGCCAGTTTTTAAACATTTTTGCACCGTATTTTTTCACCTTTTATTTAACTAGGCAAGTCAGTTAAGAACAAATTCTTATTTTCAATGACGGCCTTGGAACAGTGGGTTAACTGCCTGTTCAGGGGCGGAACGACAGATTTGTACCTGGTCAGCTCGTGGATTTGAACTTGCAACCTTCCGGTTACTAGTCCAACGCTACCCTGCCGCCCCAAAAAAGTTGAGAATACCTGTTGTAGAGTATATTGTTCTAAACAATATGTCTTAGAATGAACTCAATCAAAAAGGGTAGTTTTGAGATACTCATATTTTTTATGTTGAATAAATTAATGGGAATGTGTATTTCAGAATCTAGACCTACTCCTTATGTTAGAGCACACTATAAGTCAGGGATCATCTACATTCAGCCGCGGGCCAAGGCAGCAGCTACTATTTATGTGGTCCAGCAAAATTAAGGCAGTTCTATACAATTAAAAACATTGCATTCGATTTCACATTAAGCGTGTGCCCTCAGGCTACTACTCTTCTACCACATATCTACAACACAAAATCCATGTGTACGTTTGTGTATAGTGCGTATGTTATGTGTCTCTCTTCAGTCCCCACTGTTCCATAAGGTGTATTTTGATCTGGTTTTTACATATGATTTTACTGCTTAATGTGGAATAGAGTTCCATGTAGTCATGCCTCTATGCAGTACTGTGCACCACCCATAGTCTGTTCTGGACTTGGGACTGTGAAGAGACCTCTGGTGGCATGTCTTGTGGGGTATGCATGGGTGTCTGAGCTGTGTGCTAGTAGTACTGATAGCTCGGCGCATTCAAAATGCCAGTACTGCTCACAAATACAAGTAGTGATGAAGTCAATCTCTCCTCTACTTTGTGCTAGGAGAGATTGACGTGTGTGTGTGTGTGTGTGTGTGTGTGTGTGTGTGTGTGTGTGTGTGTGTGTGTGTGTGTGTGTATATATATATATATATATATATATATATATATTTATTATTATTATTATTGTTGTTAGCTCTCTGTGTAGATTTAAGATCCAACTGTGCTGCCCTATTCTGGGTCATTTTTCCTAAGTCCTTCTTTGTGGAACCTGACCACACGAATGGACAGTAGTCCAGATGTGACAAAACTAGGGCCGGCAGGACCTGACTTGTTGATAGCGCTGTTAAGAAGAGCGAGCAGTTATTTGTTATGGACAGACCTGTTCCCATCTTAGCTACTGTTGCATCAATTTGTTTTGATAATGACAGTTTACAATCCAGGGTTACTCCGAACAGTTTAGTCTCCTCAACTTGCTAAATGTTCACATTATTCATCACAAGATTTAGTTGAGGTTTAGGGTTTAGTGAATGATTTACCCCAAATACAATGCTTTTAGTTTTTGAAATATTTAGGACCAACTTATTTCTTGCCACCTATTCTGAAACTGACTATTCTGAAACTGACTGGCTCTTTAAGTGTTGCAGTGATTTCACTTGCTGTGGTAGTTGATGTGTATAGTGTTGAGTCATCAACATACATAGACACACAGGCTTTACTCAGAGGCAGTGGCAGGTGATTAGTAAAGATTGAAAAGTAAGGGGCCTAGACAGCTTCCATGGGGAATGCCTGACTCTACCTGGATTATGTTAGAGAGGCTTCCATTAAAGAACACCCTCTGTGTTCTGTTACAGGTAACTCTCGAGCCACGGTATAGAAGGGGATGTAAAGCCATAACACATACGTTTTTCCAGAAGCAGATTATGAAGGATAATGTCAAAAGCTGCACTGAAGTCTAACAAACCATTTCCCACAATCTTTTTATTATCAATGTTCTCTCAGCCAATCATCAGTAATTTGTGTAAGTGCCGTACATGTTGAATGCCCTTCCCTAAAAGCGTGTTGAAAATCTGATGTTAATTTGTTTACTGTGAAATTGCATTGTATCTGGTCAAACACTATTTGTTTTCAAAAGTTTACTAAGGGTTAGTATAAGGCTGATTGGTTGGCTGTTTTGAGCCAGTAAAGGGTGCTTTGCTATTCTTGGGTAGCATAAGATCTTATGTTTCCCTCTAGGCCTGAGGGCATACACTTTCCTGTAGGCTTAGATTTCCTGTAGGCAAATAGGAGTGGCAATATCTTCCGCTATCATCCTCTGTCATTTCCCATCCAAGTTGTAAGACCCATGTGGCTTGTTATTGTTGATAGACAACAATAATTGTTTCACCTATTCCACACTCACTTTACAGAATTCTAAATTATAATGAATGTCTTTCATAATTTGGTCAGTTATGCATGGATGTGTAGGTTCAAAATGTGTTGTTGGCATGTCATGCCTAAATTTGCTAGTCTTGCCATTGAAAAAAATCATTAAAGTACTTGGCAATATCAGTGGGTTTTGTGATGAATGAGCAATCAAATTCGATGAATGATGGAGCCGAGTTCGTCTTTATGACCAGAATTTCATTCAAGGTGCCCCATAGATTTTTACTATTGTTCTTTATATCATCTATCTTTGTTTCATAGTAGATTCTTCCTCTTTTTATTCAATTTAGTCACATGATTTCTCAATTTACAGTACGTTTGCCAATCGGCTATGCAGCCAGACCTATTTTCCATTCCTTTTGCCTCATCCCTATAAATCATAAAATTTTTCAATTCCTTGTCAATCCACAGGGATTTAACATTCTTTACAGTAATTTTATTTTTAATGGGTGCATGCTTATTCGTATGTGGAATAAGCAATTTTATAAATGTCAAGTGCAGTGTCTGGTTGCCCCTCCATTTAATTGTTTTATTTACCTTTTATTTAAAAGTCCATTAAGAATAATAATTATTTTTTACAATGACAAGCCTACCGAGAGGCAAAAGGCACACCACAGACTACAATGTAATGATCACTACATCTGATGGATGTATATTATAATATTTGACTATAACATCATTTCAAACCTTGCTTACATTTTGTATACAAACAAATTCCACAAATTAAAATCACTTGGAGCTGATTTGCTGATTTCTTATGTGCAACAATAGAAAAACAAACACATAAATACATTTTTGTTTTTTTATTACATTTTGGCTCAGAAAACAGAGAGCGGGCCGCCAGTTGGGGAATGTTGCTATAAGGATTAGAATGACACCAAGATGTTTCTGTGTCATGTACAGACCACAAGGCCTTACAAATCAAATCAAATTTTATTTGTCACATACACATGGTTAGCAGATGTTAATGCGAGTGTAGCGAAATGCTTGTGCTTCTAGTTCCGACAATGCAGTAATAACCAACAAGTAATCTAACTAACAATTCCAAAACTACTGTCTTATACACACAAGTGTAAGGGGATAAAGAATATGTACATAAAGATATATGAATGAGTGATGGTACAGAGCGGCATAGGCAAGATACAGTAGATGGTATCGAGTACAGTATATATATATGAGATGAGTATGTAAACAAAGTGGCATAGTTAAAGTGGCTAGTGATACATGTATTACATAAAGATGCAGTAGATACAGAGTACAGTATATACGTATACATATGAGATGAATAATGTAGGGTATGTAAACATTATATTAGGTAGCATTGTTTAAAGTGGCTAGTGATATATTTTACATCATTTCCCATCAATTCCCATTATTAAAGTGGCTGGAGTTGAGTCAGTGTGTTGGCAGCAGCCACTCAATGTTAGTGGTGGCTGTTTAACAGTCTGATGGCCTTGAGATAGAAGCTGTTTTTCAGTCTCTCGCTCCCAGCTTTGATGCCCCTGTACTGACCTCGCCTTCTGGATGATAGCGGGGTGAACAGGCAGTGGCTCGGGTGGTTGTTGTCCTTGATGATCTTTATGGCCTTCCTGTAACATCGGATGGTGTAGGTGTCCTGGAGGGCAGGTAGTTTGCCCCCGGTGATGCGTTGTGCAGACCTCACTACCCTCTGGAGAGCCTTACGGTTGTGGGCGGAGCAGTTGGCGTACCAGGCGGTGATACAGCCTGCCAGGATGCTCTCGATTGTGCATCTGTAGAAGTTTGTGAGTGCTTTTGGTGACAAGCCGAATTTCTTCAGCCTCTTGAGGTTGAAGAGGCACTGCTGCGCCTTCTTCACAATGCTGTCCGTGTGGGTGGACCAATTCAGTTTGTCTGTGATGTGTATGCCGAGGAACTTAAAACTTGCTACCCTCTCCACTAATGTTCCATCGATGTGGATAGGCACAGGAGGCATGTATAGGTCTAAAAGGGCCTAAAATGATTTTTCTTAAATGGTTTGTGATACAAATGTAAAAAGCATGTCAAACAGCTTTCCTCCCAATTAAATATATATGTGAGACTTGCCAAAAACATTTTTCCCTCCCGCTGTTAAGCAGTATGTAATGAGTTAATAGGGAGTGCTGATGAAATGTGTAGGTGATCTGGCAGAGTTACCAGGCATATATGAGACTCTGCTTTGTGAGAGGAGTATGTGGGTGGTGTGTGTGGCACAGGTTCAGACTCTTCAGTGAGATCCACACACTCTCCTTCCTGAAGACACAGTCTGTGACAAACCAGAGGCAGAGAGAGGAAGGCTTTATGTGTGTTTACAGAGTCCTTATACACCCTCCAGTGTGTTTTGTTTCCCCTCTCAGGAGATGCATGAGAAGTGAGGAGATCACAAATACAACACACATAACCATGCTAGTCCCCAGGGATGAGAGAGAGGAAGAAAAACAAACTGACAGAGAAGGATACAAAACCCTCTGTGAATTGCCCAATAATATCTGTAGTCAAAAGTATGGGCTATTTGCCATTAGGTTGTTGGTTCTACTCCCAGAGCTGAGTCTTGGGCAGAAAGTTGCAAACTTTTCACAAAAAGTGAATTGAAGTGTGTTTGTGTGTAGGGTTGGATAGGTTACTTTCTGAAAGGAATCCATTACAGTTACTAGTTACAAGTCCACAATTGTAATCAGTAATGTAACTTTTGATGACCCAAACTCAGTAACGTAATCTGATTACTTTGTTATTTTTTGTATTATTTTCAGCTTAAGAGGCATTGGAAAAAGACAAAAAGGATCCATCAAATGCATTTGGTGGGTCATCATAGTGGTATCTCACTTGTGATCAGACACACTCAGGTGGAAAAAACTTAAACTTGTACCTATTTTCAATGCTGAATTGAATGCCCTGAACTTGAGTCACTGTTACTAGCCGGCTACCACCCGGTACTTAACCTTGTACCTTAGAGACTGCTGTCCTATGTACATAGTGAATGAACACTGGTCACATTAATAATGTTTATATACTGTTTTACAAACTTCATTTGTATATAACATATTCTAGTCAAGGCTCTTCCTATACACTCACCGGACAGTTTATTAGGTACCCCGTTCACACACATGGATCGTTCCTACAGACTGTGTGTCACGTGGCTTGCTATATAAAGCAGGCATTGAGGCATTCTGTTACTGTTCGATTGAACGTTAGAATGGGCAAAACGAGTGACCTAAGCGACTGAGTGTGGTATGATCATCGGTGCTAGGCGTGCCGAATCCAGCATCTTAGAAACGGCCAACCTCCTGGGCTTTTCACACATGACGGTGTATATAGGGTTTACCGAGAATGATGTGACAAACAAACAACATCCAGTCAGCGGCAGTCCTGTGGGCGAAAACAGCTCGTTGATGAGAGAGGTCGAAGAAAATGGCAAGAATCGTGCAGGCTAACAGGTTGGCCAGAAACAGTTAAATAACAGGGAAGTATAACAGTGGTGTGCAGAATGGCATATCGGATCGCACAACTCGTCGATGCTTGTCACGGATGGGCTATTTCAGCAGACGACCACACCAGGTTTCACTCTTTTCATCTAAAAACAACAAGAAGCAGCTCCAGTGGATATGCGATCACCAACACTGGACAGCTGAGGAGTGGAGAAACATTGCCTGCTCCGACGAATGCTGTTGAGTCATGCTGATGGCAGAGTCAGGATTTTGCGTAAGCTGTATGAGTCCATGGACTGGACCCATCCTGCTGGTGTCAATGGTACCGGCTGGTGGCGGTGGTGTACTGCTTTATGGAATGTTTTCCTGGCACACATTAGGTTCCTTGATACCAATTGAGCAACAAACGTTTCTGAACACCTTGTAGAAGCCACGCCCTGAAGAATTCAGACTGTTCTGGAGGCAAATGAATGGGGGGGGGGGGGGGGTCAGGTCTGTCCCGGTAGTAGATTGGTGTACCTAATTAACTTTCTGGTGAGTGTATAACTACTGCTGTACACACCTTTTCTATTCATATACTGTCCATAATGTCTATACACAACATCATATATACACACAGTGAGGGAAAAAAACTATTTGATCCCCTGCTGATTTTGTACATTTGCCCACTGACAAAGACACGATCAGTCTATAATTTTAATGGTAGGTTTATTTGAACAGTGAAGGACAGAATAACAACAAAAAAATCAAGAAAAACGCATGTCAAAAATGTTTTGATTTGCATTTTAATGAGGGGAAATAAGTATTTGACCCCCTCTCAATCAGAAAGATTTCTGGCTCCCAGGTGTCTTTTATACAAGTAACGAGCTGAGATTAGGAGCACACTCTTAAAGGGAGTGCTCCTAATCTCAGTTTGTTACCTGTATAAAAGACACCTGTCCACAGACGCAATCAATCAATCAGATTCCAAACTCTCCATCATGGCCAAGACCAAAGAGCTCTCCAAGGATGTCAGGGACAAGATTATAGACCTACACAAGGCTGGAATGGGCTACAAGACCATCGCCAAGCAGCTTGGTGAGAAGGTGACAACAGTTGATGCGATTATTCGCAAATGGAAGAAACACAAAAGAACTGTCAATCCCCTCGGCCTGGGGCTCCATGCTAGATCTCACCTCGTGGAGTTGCAATGATCATGAGAACAGTGAGGGATCAGACCAGAACTACACGGGAGGATCTTATCAATGATCTTAAGGCAGCTGAGACCATAGTCACCAAGAAAACAATTGGAACCTCCTTCCCTCAGCCAGGACATTGAAAATGGGTCGTGGATGGGTATTCCAGCATGACAATGACCCAAAACACATGGCCAAGGCAACAAAGGAGTGGCTCAAGAAGAAGCACATTAAGGTCCTGGAGTGGCCTAGCCAGTCTCCAGACCTTAATCCCATAGAAAATCTGTGGAGGGAGCTGAAGGTTCGAGTTGCCAAACATCAGCCTCGAAACCTTAATGACTTGGAGAAGATCCCTCCTGAGATGTGTGCAAACCTGGTTGCCAACTACAAGAGACCTCAGTGATTGCCAACGAGGGTTTTGCCACCAAGTACTAAGTCATGTTCTGCAGAGGGGTCAAATACTTATTTCCCTCATTAAAATGCAAATGAATTTATAACATTTTTGACAATCTTTTTTTCTGGATTCTTTTGTTATTCTGTCTCTCACTGTTCAAATAAACCTACCATTAAATTATAGACTGATCATTTCTTTGTCAGTGGGAAAATGTACAAAATCAGCAGGGGATCAAATACTTTATCCCCTCACTGTGTGTGTATATATATAATATTCCAGGCTCCTCACGTTGCTCGTTCTGATATTTCTATAGTTCTTAATTCCTTAAATAACATTCTTGGGGATTTGTGTGTATTGTTTTGCATTATTATTATTTATTACACTGCACATTTTGATTTAATGTCATTGAGAAAACCGAAAGGTGTCAGAGTTTTTCCACAAACATCCTTTCTGAATTTGAATTATTCCAAGAAGTAACAATCTAGCATTTCTAAAGTCTCTGTAATCTGATTACAATATTTTTTATTACAATTTTGTTTCCAACCGTGTGTGAGTGAGCATTGAAGAAATGACATGGTAAAAGAGTTACTATTGAGACGGAAGACTCCAGTTCCTCTAGAGATGACTGTTCTATCCCAGTGAGGGCTCTTTACCCCCCTCTGCCTCAGCCTCCCCAACCCCCCGACCCCCCCCCCCCCCCCCCCCCCCCCCCCCCCCCCAGTCTATCCGGCCCCATGTGCTGTCTTCCTGCCTTTGAACTCCAGAACCTCAAAGCCCATCTCTCGGCTGCACAGCTCTTGTTTTTTTGTTTTGTTTAATGTATTATGGGATAAGATATGGAGGATTTTCAAGAGGGGAAAGCCAAATCTTAAATAATAGAAGACAAAACAGCCCCCAATCCAAAGGGATAAATGATGGATGAAAAGGAAGATGAAGCACAGGCGTGGTATAGTATAGCCTTGTCTCAACTCAATCACTCATCACTGACACTGGACTAGAACAGTAGAATACAGACATTATTACAGGGTATGATTCCTGTTCTAGGTGCACCACTGTCAGTGTTTTGGTGTTTGTTGATCAGTGTGTGTTTGGCCTTGTTGACTGACCTGTTGGCTGATTTCAATGGACTGGTGGGATGTCTACAGTGTGTGTGGGTGTGCGGGTGTCTGCATACACTACTGTTCAAAAGTTTGGGGTCACTTAGACATTTCCTTGACTTGGAAAGAAAATCACTTTTTTGTCCATTTAAAATAACATGAAATTGATCAGAAATACAGTGTAGACATTTTTAATGTTGTAAATGATTATTGTAGCTGGAA